>NC_036865.1:25453339-25459684 GCF_002910315.2 Salvelinus sp. IW2-2015 | reverse complement strand
GTCTCTGTGTCTGTGGTCTCGTCTCCTTCTGTCTCTCTTTCTCTGTGTCTCTCTCGCGCTCTCTGTGTCTCTCGTCGCTCTGTGTTCTCTCGTTCTGTGGCTCTCCCCTTCTTCCCTCTCTCTCAATCTCACTCTCCTCTCATCTGTGTGTGTGTTTGGTGTGTGGTTTGTCCTCCTCTCCCCCTACCTTACAACTATGTCTGCTTGCCAGGTCCTGTTGCTAGGAGACAGGCAGGCAGGATGGACTGCTCATTCCTGGAGCGACGTTTGTCCACTATGAACTCATCCTCCAGCCGGGGTTGTGATCTCACACTGAGAAGTGTGAGAGGCTTTTATTTCGATAAATGGGTGTGATGGTGAACACTAAAGAGCTTAACTGCATTGATAATAGTGGCTGTTAGCTGTGGAGGGAGAAGACATGCTTACAGTAAACCTTCACTGTCTACCTAGCGCTGTTAAGGAAGAGCCTATAAAACCAGGGGATTAGCGCATGGGATTCCTCACTGCTGCGTTTGAAGAAGAGAGAAGCTTTAAGATGAAAATGGAGGTTACTTAGCTGCCACCAGCAAAAGGGCTAATGGCTTCTAGATTATGGAAGGTTACTTAGCTGCCACAGCATAGGGCAAAAGGCGTCTAGATTACTGAAGGTTACTTAGGCTGCCACCAGCATAGGGCTAATGGCTTCGTAGATTACTGAAGGTTACTAGCTGCACCAGCATAGGGCTACAGGCGTCTAGATTACTGAAGGTTACTTAGCTGCACCAGCATAGGGCTAGAGGCGTCTAGATTACTGAAGGTTACTTAGCTGCCACACGAAGGGCTAATGGCTTTCTAGGAATTACTGAAGGTGTAACTTAGGCTTGCCACCGAGCATAGGGCTACAGGCGTCTAGATTACTGAAGGTTACTTAGCTGCCACCGAGCATAGGGCTACAGGCGTCTAGATTACTGAAGGTTACTTAGCTGCCACAGCATAGGGCTAATGGCTTCTAGATTACTGGAGGTTACTTAGCCTCCAGTAATCTAGAAGTCTTTAACCCTATGCTGTTGGCAGCTAACTATAGGCTCAGGTCTACTGAATTTGGAACCAACCGAGGCTAGGCAGGGCAGAGAAAGGTAAAAAAAAAAAACACAAACACAAGAGCACAGGTGGAGATAATACATTATAATGTCTCTAGACATAAAGACCAGGTCGTGCCTGGGCCGGGGCGAGAAACCAGGTCGTGCCTGGCCGGGCGAGAAACCAGGTCGTGCCTGGGCCGGGCGAGAAACAGGTCGTGCCTGGCGGGCGAGAACCGGTGTGCGGGCCGGGCGAGAAACCAGGTCGTGCCTGGGCCGGGCGAGAAACCAGGTCGTGCCTGGGCCGGGCGAGAGACAGAGAGAAGATGGGAACTACGCCCATCCAACAGCTTTGACCAGGTGCTGGAGATCATAGTATAACGTTCAGCAAATTTAACAGGACACGCTGTAAATGGTGATCTATGTGTTTTATTGAAACACCGGGTTTGATCTCATATAGAAACCATGACCAGGAATCTGCTGTCCTCCATATGGAGTGAGGGGTACTTCCTAAAACTCTGCAGACAGAAAACGCTGAGTGACTAAGTATCCTCTACAGTACTGCATTATAGATGTTTATAATATCTATTTCGGTGGTTGTGCATATAACCCAAGCACTATGCAAAAGCTGTTTGACTGTTATTAAAGCTTATGAAGAGGCATTATAAAGCTGCTGTATGATATTATTAAAGCATTATGAAGAGCTTATGCTGCTGACTATATTATTAAGCATTATGAAGCTGCTGTGACTATATTATTAAAGCATAGAAAGCTGCTGTGACTATATATTAAAGCATTATGAAGAGGCATTATGAAGCTGCTGTGACTATTTATTAAAGCATTATGAAGCTGCTTGTGACTATATTGATTAAAGGCATTATGAGGAGGGCATTATGAAGCTGCTGTGACTATATTATTAAGCATTATGAGCATTGCTGTGACTATAGATGTATTAAAGCATTATGAAGGAGGCATTATGAGAAGCTGGCTGTGACTGATATTATTTAAGCATTATGAAGAGGCATAAAGCTGCTGTGACTATATTATTAAAGCATTGAAGAGCTGCTGTGACTATATTAATTAAAGCATTATGAAGGCATGCTGTGACTTATATTGTTTAAAGCATTATGAAGAGGCATTATGAAGACCAGGTCGTGCCTGGGCCGGGCGAGAAACCAGGTCGTGCCTGGGCCGGGCGAGAAACCAGGTCGTGCCTGGGCCGGGCGAGAAACCAGGTCGTGCCTGGGCCGGGCGAGAGAAGATGGGAACTACGCACATCCAACAGCTTTGACCAGGTGCTGGAGATCATAGTATACGTTCAGCAAATTTAACAGGGACACGCTGTAAATGGTGATCTATGTGTTTTATTGAAACACCGGTTTGATCTCATATAGAAACCATGACCAGGAATCTGCTGTCCTCCATATGGAGTGAGGGGTACTTCCTAAAACTCTGCAGACAGAAAACCGCTGAGTGACTACAGTAATCCTCTACATACTGCATTATAAGCATGTTTATAATACTTCTATTTCGGTGGTTGTGCATATAACCCAAGCACTATGCAAAAGCTGTTGTGACTGTTATTAAAGAGACTTATGAAGAGGCATTAATAAAGCCTGCTTTGACTATATTATTAGCATTATGAAAGGGCACTTATGACTAGCCTGTACTAATTTATAAGGCATTATGAAGCTGCTGTGACTATAATTATTAAAGCATATAGAAAGCTGCTGTGAACTATATATATATAAGCATTAATGAAGAGGCATTATGAAGCTGCTGTGATATTTATTAAAGCATTATGAAGCTGCTGTGACTATATTATTAAAGCAATTATGAGGAGGCAGTTATGAAGCTGCTGTGCACTAAATTATTATAAGCATTATGAACTGCTGTTGACGTATATTATTAAAGCATTATGAAGGAGGCAATTATGAAAGCTGCTGTGACTATATTATTAAAGCATTATGAAGAGGAATAAAGCTGCGGTGACTATATTATTAAAGCATTATTGAGCTGCTGTGACTAATATTATTAAAGCACCACTCTCCCACCAGCACAAGGGCTTGCTGTGACTATAATTGTTAAAGCAAATTATAAGAGGCATTATGAAGCTGTGAATGATGTGCCCTGTAACACTCAGAGAATTGGTGTCAGAAAGATTAGCTTAAGCCCTTACAGCACAGTGAACTGTGCCTCTTTGTCCAATGTTTCACAGCTGTGCATGCTTCCCAAATGGCACCCTATTCTTATATAGTGCACTACTTTGACCAGAGCCTTATGGGTCCTGGTCAAAGTAGTGCGCTATATAGGCAAGGGTACCATTTTGGGATGCAGCCATCACACCACCCTTTTCTGAAACCTGGCCCGGGACACCATCGCGTGTCACACTTAATGACTTGCCCTTGGGACCCGTCCGTCCCTCCTACAATTCCTCCCTCTCTTCATCCCTACCTCCTCCCTAAGGCACTAGGCTATGAAGTGTACATCCACAGTGGGAGGAGCAGTTTCCCCTCTCTCTCCCCACTCCTCCCCCTCATCCTACCTCCTCCCTAGCACTAGGCTGATGAAGTGTACATGTCCACAGTGGGAGGAGAGCAGTTTGGGTGGAGGAAGAAAGGAAGAAGCTGATTCAGTGGAGAGGAGAGCTGAATTCAGTGGAGGAGAGGAGAGCTGATTTCAGTGGAGAGGAGAAGCTGATTCAGTGGAGGAGAGGAGAGCCTGAATTCAGTGGAGAGGAGCAGCTGATTCAGTGGAGAGGAAGAGAAGAGCTGATTCAGTGGAGAGAGGAGAGACTGATTCAGTGGAGGAGAGGAAGAGCTGATTCAGTGAGAGGAGAGCTGATTCAGTGGAGGAGAGGAGAGCTGATTCAGTGGAGAGGAGAGCTGATTTCAGGGAGGAGAGGAGAGCTGATTCAGTGGAAGGAGAGGAGAGCTGATCAGTGGAGGAGAGGAGAGATGATTCAGTGGAGGAGAGGAGAGCGAATTCAGCTGGGAGGAGAGCTGATTCAGTGGAGGAGAGGAGAGCTGATTCCAGCTGAGGAGAGGAGAGCTGATTCAGTGGAGGAGAGGAGAGCTGATTCAGTGGAGGAGAGGAGGGCTGATTCAGTGGAGGAGAGGAGAGCTGATTCAGTGGAGGAGAGGAGGGCTGATTCAGTGGAGGAGAGGAGAGCTGATTCAGATGTTGAGCCCCACAGTAACAAGGCAGACTGAGCTGAGCCTTGTGTGTTGTAGTGCTGACTCCGGGGGGCGGTGAATCCCCCCTCACACCCCCTCGCCCCGGACACCATGTCATGTCTCGTCCACCCCCCGCAGACATCCAGGCAATCCCAGAATGCATTGTCGGTTCAGCCCAGTCCAAACCAGCTCCCACAACAACAAAAACCTAGCTACCACAGCAGAAMCCCCACCAGAGCCCTGTTCTCTGTTTGTGACATAAACAAATATGGCTGCCGGGGCTCTGTAGGAGGAAGAGGGGATCTTCCTCAGTGTGTGTGTGCCCCCATTCGCGCATGTGTTTGCTCCTGCATGTGTCTCTGGATGGAAACCCCTCTAATATGGTGCAATCCCTCCCTCCCTCCCGGCCAGCCTAGCCAGCCCTCTATCTCTCTCTCAGAAGTCTCCCTGCAGCCTCTCCAGTGGCCAGGTTTACACTGGCCATAACATGGCGCCTTAAAGCTGTGGAATACGGTCCAGCGTCTCGCCACTGAAAGCAATGACCTCCGTCTGGCATAATTGCAGGGACTCTGTGTGTTTTGGATGGACAAGACGAGATGTCAAATTAAATGGTCCCAACTGTAGCCTAGTTCTTTTGCTCCGACTTCTGGCTTAGAGGCTTCATCTGCACCCGACCCTTAATSAATTGTTAGCTGAAGCGTCAGTCTTCTCTGTTCTCTGCCTCGCTCCTCTCCTGGGGCAGAATGGAGAGGAGCAGGGTATTTCCTGGGGCAGAATGGAGAGGAGCAGGGTATTTCCTGGGGCAGAATGGAGAGGAGCAGGGTATTTCCTGGGGCAGAATGGAGAGGAGCAGGTTATTTCCTGCTCTCTCTTTTCTGCCCCAGGAAATACCCAGTCTGTTCTCTCCATTCTGCCCCAGGAAATACCCAGTCTGTTCTCTCTATTCTGCCCCAGGAAATACCCAGTCTGCTCTCTCTATTCTGCCCCAGGAAATACCCAGTCTGTTCTCTCTATTATTTTCTTTCACTGTCGGGGAAAACATGCAGATTCTGTCTGAAGAAAACAGATTTATTTTCCCTGGTGGGAGATTTCAAATTAATAAATGAGCCTTGAATTAAAAATATTTTGTAAGCCCGAGTGCTCTTCTCAGACCAAGGGCAAGACTCTGATTCAATGTTGTTCTGATGACTGGTTTAGCTGTACAGTACATTATCAACACTTGGTTAGACACTAAGACACAAAATAGTCTTATATCCCTTTAAAGGGGAAGTTCACAACATTCTCTTATACTATTTGTAACTTGGATTTTTTACTTCATCTGAGCACATATTTATTGTATAGTTTACAATATATTTGGTATATTTGTCAGAGCAATCTTCTCAATCCTCTCAGTCATAAATAAGACCTGYTCTTGGGGCTCCTGAGTGGCGCAGCGGTCTAAGGCACTGCATCTCAGTGCTTGAGGCGTCACTACAGACACCCTGGTTCGATTCCAGGCTGTATCACAACCGGCTGTGATTTGGAGTCACATAGGGTGGCGCACAATTGGCCCAGCGTCGTCTGGGTTAGGCCGGTGTAGGCCGTCATTGTAAATAAGGATTTGTTCTTAACTGACTTGCCTAGTTAAATAAAGGTTACATGACATAGACTGACCAGGTGAATCCAACTCAATATTAGTAAGGTGTTAATGTTTTATCCACTGTGTAAATTCCCTCGACACCAACTACTGTATATCCTCAAACTGCTGACAACAATCCAATGCATACGCTTCCAAGGCCCTGCATGTGTCAGTTCTGTTGTATCAACAGCTATGTTCCTATGTATCAAATCCATCAGAGAGAGAGATGGAGGGGGGAGAGGGTAGAGTGAGTGCGATGGAGGGAGAGGAGATCTAGATAGAGGGAGAGAGGTGTGGGGGGAGGAGGAGGAGAGAGATGAGAGAGAGATGTGGAGGTAGAGAGAGAGAATTCTTGAATCAGGAGTGGATAAAGGTAATGAGACCTGTCTCACAGACAGAGAGTAATCTCTTCAGCCTTATCCTACTGTAGGTTTCGGAGGAGAGGACAGTGGGAGGAAGAGGATGAGAGGTAGATGGGGAGGAGAGGGAGAGA
>NC_036865.1:25440418-25453314 GCF_002910315.2 Salvelinus sp. IW2-2015 | reverse complement strand
TGTGGAGGGGAGGAGAGGGAGAGATGTGGAAGGGGAGGAGAGGGGAAGCATGGGAGGGAGAGAGGGGGAGAGATGGTGAGAGGGAGGAGAGGGAGGAGTGGAGGGGAGAGAGTGGAGGAGTAGGAGGGAGGAAGTGTGGAGGGGGAGAGAGGGAGAGGATGTGGAGGGGAGGAGAAGGAGAGATGTGGAGGCGGAGGAGAGGGAGAGATGTGGAGGGGAGGAGAGGGACAGGATGTGAGGGGAGGAGAGGGAGTAGATGTGGGGAGGAGAGGGAGAGATGTGGAGGGGAGGAGAGGGAGAGATGTGGAGGGAGGAGAGGGAGTGATGTGGAGGGGAGGAAGGGAGAGATGTGGAGGGGAGGAGAGGGAGAGATGATGGGAGGGAGGAGAGGAGTGAGGAAAGATGTGGAGGGGAGGAGAGGAGAGATGTGTGGAGGGGAGGAGAGGGAGAGATGTGGAGGGGAGGAGAGGGAGCGATGGGGAGGAGCAGGGGAGAGATGGTGGAGGAGACGAGGGAGAGGACAAAGAAAATGGCGAGGAGAGGGAGAGTGGGGGGGGAGAGGGAGAGATGGGAGTGAGAGGGAAGAGATGTGGATGGGGAGGATGAGGGAGAGATGTGAAGGGGAGGAAGAGGAGAGATGTGGAGGGGGAGGAGAGGGAAATGTGAGGGGAGAGAGGGAGAGATGGTGGAGGTGGTTATCTCCTGCCAGCCTAGCATTTTCCTAGGACTTCAGTGGAGGGAAAAGCACAGAGGTTGGAGATGGGGCTTGGAGTAGAGGAAGGGATTGGCAACAAGGGGAGGATGGGACAGGGAAGAGAAGATAAGAAGGACAGGGGAAAGAAGGAATAGAGCAGATGGAGAGTAGGATGGCTTACTGAGGCAACCACTTTAATGTGACTTTCCCTCCCCAGTCCCCAGGGTTGATTTATGGTGGGACAATAACGGTAAAGGGGGGTAAAGAGACTCTGGTGCGACGGGGTGATGGTGTTGGGAGGAGGGGGAGGGGATAGCAAATTTTTATTTTTTAAAAAGGAAAATAGATGAAGGGGAGGCAGGAAGAAGAAAAAAAGATAATATAAAAAAGAAAGAAAAGAGAAGAGGAAAAAAAAAGATAAAAGAGGGAGAAGGGTAGAAGTGAAGAAAAATGTATTAGACAATAAAAAAGATAATTTAAGATAAGGAAAAAGAAATTGTATTCTTGAATAGAAAAGATAAGATCACATTTTTAGTTGTGTATCTTTTTTTTTTTTATTTCTAAAAAATTATTCTTTTATTTTCATAAAAGAAAGTTAATATTAAAAGAGAAGAAAAGAACAGTTAAATTGAGAGAATGAAAAAAAAATTTAAGCATAGTTAAAAACAATTGTTTGAATAATAAAATAAAAAAGACAAAAAAATTAAAGTAAAAATTAAAAGATAGGAAGAAGATGAAGAAGAAATAAAACAAAAGACTAAGAAGAGAAAAAATATAAATATTATATAGACAGTTTATATAAATACACTTTTATCATATTTTACTGGTGAGAGTCTTGTTAGTGTGTTTTCATGGGGGGCTCTGTGTGCATGGGGCCAATAGTAACAGAAGGGAGTTCATGTCTGGATGAGCTGACAATGCAAGAGCCCGTCCCAACTTATTGCCTCCTTCCTCCATATTGCTTACACCTTCAGTGTAGTTTCAGATCATTGCAGATGAAGGAGGTTGACACGGAAAGGAAGCCACTTCTTAAGACTCATTGAGATTAAGAAGGTCGATCCGATTATGATTTTTTAAAACGCCGATACCGATTATTGGAGGACCAAAAAAGCTGATACCGATTAACGACGGATTTTTTATTTGTTAATGATGAACAATTAAAACAAATACTGAATTGAACACTTATTTTAAGTTATAAATACATAATAAAATCAATTTAGCCTAAATAAAAATGAAACAATGTTTCAATTTCGGTTTAAAGACATGCAAAACAAAGGTTTGGAGAAGAAAGTTAAAAGTCGCAATGTGGCATGTAAAAAGCTACGTTTAAAGTTCCTTGCTCAGAACATGAGAAACATATGAAACTGGTGTGTGTCCTTTTACATGAGTCTTCATATTCCAGGTAAGAACTTTAGGTTGTAGTTATTTAGAATTATAGACTATTTCTCCATCATACATTTTGATTTCATATTACCTTTGACTATTCGATGATTCTTATATGGCACTTTAGTATTGCCAGTGTAACAGTATAGTCCATCCCTCTCTCTGCCGGCTACCGTGGGCTCGAACCAGGAACACATCGACAACAGCCACCCTCGAAGCAGCGTTACCCATGCAGAGCAAGGGAACAACTACTCCAAGTCTCAGAGCGAGTGACGTTTGAAACGCAATCATTAGCGCGGACCCGCTAACTTTGTAGGCCATTTCACATCGGTTACACCAGCCTAATCTCGGGAGTTGATAGGCTTGAAGCAATTGGCGAAAAGTATGTGGCAAACACGCACGAAAGTTGGCTGTTTGACATGATGCTTACGAGCTGCCTGGTGTCCTAACGCACCGCTTCAGTCAGATACTGTCTATCAAATATTAGACTTAATTATAACTATATACACACAGAATACCGAGCCTTAGGTCATATATGCGTCAAATCCGGAACATAATCATCTCGAAAAATTTATTCTTTCAGTGAAATGACGGAACCGTTCCGTATTTATCTAACGGGTGGCAATCCATAAGTCTAATAGTTCCTGTTCACTGCACAACCTTCAATGTTAGTCATTAATACGTAAAAAATTCGGCCAAATTAGTTTGCAATGAGCCAGGCGGCCCAATCTGTTGCATACCTCTGACTCTGCGTGCAATGAGAGCACAGAGAAGTGACACAATTTCACCTGGTTAATATCTGGCCTGCTAACCTGGATTTCTTTTAGCTATTGCAGGTTTAAAAATATATACTTAGTCTGTGTTTGATTTAAAGAAAGGCATTGATGTTTATCGTTAGGGGGGAGGGGAGGAGAGGGAGAGATGTGGAGGGGAGGAGAGGGAGAGATGTGGAGGTGTTATCTCCTGCCCAGCCTAGCATTTTCCTAGGACTTCGTGGAGGGAAGAGCACAGAGGGGAGATGGGGGTTGGAGTAGAGGAAGGGATTGGCAACAAGGGGAGGGATGGAGGACAGGGGAAGAGAAGATAAGAAGGACAGGGGAAGAAGAGAATAGAGGAGATGGAGAGTAGGATGGCTTACTGAGGCCTACCACTTTAATTGTGACTTTCTCCCAGTCCCCAGGGTTGATTTATGGTGGGACAACGGTAAAGGGGGGTAAGAGACTCTGGTGCGACAGGGTGATGTGTTGGGAGGGGAGGGGAGGGGAAGATTATCATATTTTACTGGTGAAGAGTCTGTTAGTGTGTTTTCACTGGGGGCTCTGTGTAGCATGGGGCAATAGTAACAGGAAGGGAGTTCAGTGTCTGTGTAGAGCTGACAATGCAAAGAGCCCGTCCAATTATGTGCCTCCTTCCTCCATATTGCTTACACCTGTCAGKTAGTTTCAGATCATTGCAGATGAAGGAGAGGTGACACGGAAAGGAAGCCACTTTAGACTATTGAGATTAGAGGTCGACCGATTATGATTTTTTAACGCCGATACCGATTATTGGAGGACCAAAAAAGCTGATACCGATTAATCGGMCGATTTTTTTATTTGTAATAATGACAATTAAAACAATACTGAATKAACACTTATTTTAAGTTAATATAATACATCAATAAAATCAATTTAGCCTCAAATAAATAATGAAACAGCAAGTAAAAACAAAAGAGGTGGAAGATAAGTAACAATGTGAAATCATTAAAAAAGCGTAAGTAAGTCCTCTCAGGAAACTGAGGAAATAGAACGGCGGTGTTCCTTAACATGAGTCTCATATTCCAGGTAAGAAGTTTTAGGTTGCTATTATTATATATATAGAACTACTTCTCTTATTACGCAGTATTCATTATACCTTTGACTACGTGTTCTAACACTTTAGTATGCCAGTGTACAGGTAATAGCTCCATCCTTCTCCTCCCGCTACTGCTCGGCGAACAGACACACTCGACAACAGCCACCCATCGAGCAGCTTAGCCCACAAGGAAGACAACTACTCAAGATTCTCAATGCGAGTACGGAAACGCAACTAGCGGGACCGCAACTCTTAGCCATTCAACCGTCGAGTACACCACTCACTCGGAGTGATAGCCTGAAGCATTAGCGAAGATGCTGGCAAACGCACAAGTGCTGTTGTGAATGAATGCTTACGAGCTGATTGGGTCTACCACGCTCAGTTCAGGACTGCTCATAAAACATCAGACTTATTATAACATAATAACACAGAGAAAACGGAGGCTTTAGGTCTTTTAATATGGTCGAATCCGAACATCAATCTCGAAAACATTATTCTTCAGTGAAAGATACGGAACCGTTCCGTATTATCTAACGGTGGCATTCCATAAGTTCAAATATTGTTACAATGACAACCTCAATGTATGTCATAAGTATTAAGTAAATTTCTGGCAAATTGTTCGCAATGAGCCAGGCAGCCAAACTGTTGCATTAACCCTGACTCTGCGTGCAATGAACGCAGAGAGAAGTGAACAAATTTTCACCTGGTTAATATTGCCTGCTAACCTGGATTTCTTTTAGCTAATATGCAGGTTTAAAAATATTATACTTTGTGATGATTTAGAGAAAGGCATTGATGTTATGGTTAGGTTACAACGTTAGAGCAACGAACAGTCCTTTTTCGCGAATGCGCATGCATTCAATTAATTGCAACGCAGGACACGCTAGATAAACTAGTAATATCATCAACCATGTGTAGTTATAACTAGTGATTATGATTGATTGATTGTTTTTTATAAGATAAGTTTAATGCTAGCTAGCAACTTACCTTGGCTTCTTACTGCATTTACGTAACAGGCGGGCTCCTCGTGAGGCAGGTGGTTAGAGCGTTGGACTAGTTAACCGTAAGGTTGCAAGATTGAATCCCTGAGCTGACAAGGTAAAAATCTGTCGTTCTGTCCCTGAACAAGGCAGTTAACCCACCGTTCYTAAGCCGTCATTGAAAATAAGAATGTGTTCTTAACTGACTTAACTGACTTGCAACCTGGGTAATAGAGTGAGTAAGTAAACAGGACTTAAAGGGCTCTCCTTGTGTCTTCACTCACACAGCTGCTTTTGCCTGGTAAGACTTTCACCTGGAGTAGCTGTGACTCATTGAATTACTGAATGAATGTTTGGTCGGTTGAACCTGAAGTAATTCACATTCATTTTGCTAATGAATGAACTACTGGTGAGCAGATGGCTTGCTGTTTGAAACAAACCACATTCTTGTGGACACGAGAGCACCGACTGGCTGTTTTTTTTCAGATATTAAAAATATAGAGGGAGATCAGATCTAACTGTGGCTCCTCAGTTATACCAAACAGGACAACACATCAAGACAAACACAATGCTCTGTGTCGATCACAACATTCTCCATCTTCTCTCTCCGTCCATTGAAGATGAAACTCCACATTGATCTGATTGTACTAACCAGGTCTCTTCTGCTTTTGACATTTAATTGGACAAAGGATGGATGGGCAGATAGAAAGAAGAGAAGATCACTGCAAGTCTTTCATCATCTCAGTCTCAGCACGTTGCTGCCGGTGTGTTTAAAAATGTATCTGCGATGGTTGTGGTTTCTGTGCTGTTTCCATGCGCTGGCCTCTAGAGGTGCAGGTCATTGATTGGAACAGGTCTGACAGCAGGCAGCCAATTTATGAGTCTTCTCCTTTCAAGACATTTAAAAAAATATATATAATAATAATAATAATTCTGTGGTGTTTACGTTTAATGGCCAGGTCACGGCCTCTGAGGACGGTAATAGAGCCTGTTTTCACTTGTCTACATCAGACTCCTAAGGGCTCACAGAGAGGGAGAGATGGAGGAAGAGAGAGAAAGGGAGCTAGATGTAAGCTAGTCGCCTGTCATTAAGAGAGAACCTCATTAATGGCTGCTTAGGCTGATTTGGACCAAGCTGTCTGACTGGTTGCAGGATGAAGCTGTTGGTTAGTGAGGCCAAAGATCAGACAGTGTCACTAACAGAAGCCCTGAAACCTTTCTAGTTAATTACAGGAAGTCTTGTTAAGTCAAAGAGGAGGTCATGACCTGGAGAAGACATGTTTGTGGAAATTAGTTGCTTTTTATTTTGTTCCCCAAATAAGTATCTTGGCTTTTGTTGTTTGTTTATGGCTTAGTGTTGAATTCAATTTTAGACTCAAGCCATTATTTCTCGTAAGCCAAAGGGACTTCCGGTTCATAAACTTTCATATTAGTTCTTTTACATTTTTTTTAAATGAATCGGTCGTGGAAACTATGCCCTAGCTAAAGCTAACGGCTAAATGTGTGTACGAAATCATTTCCTCTTGGGGACATGAACATTTTAGTTTCTTATCATGGTCAGCTATAGTTTAGCCTAACTAAAATCCATAAATCATGGGAAGTTAGCATTCTAGCTAGCTAGCATTAGCACTATAGGTACTCAAATGGCTCCCATTAGCTTATTGTCATTAGCTTGTGCTACTGAGAGTAAATCTGTGGGTTGTACCACCCCACCAGCCTGAGGAAAACACCTGCTGGTCCAACCGTGTGTGTGTGTGGGTGTGTGTGTGGGTGGGTGGGTGGGTGGGTCTATACACACCTGTCTTACTGTATGTCTGTCTTCACTGTCAGATCTGTCCCTCAATATAACAACATGTTTATCTGTTTTAAAGCCAACTATGATTTCATCATGTTTGGCCACTTTTACAAAAGCACTGATCTGTTACTGTTCTCATCTGAATCCTGTCAATTGTATAACCCTGCCAGTACAGCCATCCAGCCAGCAGCCAGTACATACAGCGAACCAGCCAGCCAGCCAGTACATACAGCGAACCAGCCAGCCAGCCAGTACATACAGCCAGGGAGCCAGACAGGGAGTGCCTTATTTCTTTGCTAGTCCTGCCACATTCTAATGCTCAAATGCACCTTGAGTATGTGAAAGGGGTGAGGGAGAGGGGGAATCATGTTTCTTTCAGAGGGGTGAGGTCAGGATAAGAAGTGGGAAGGTAAGGCAAAGATCTGAGAGTTGGGGGTAAGTGGGTGTGAGGGGGCAGSTAGCCTAGTGGTTAAGAGCATTGGGCCAGTAACTGAAAGCTTGCTGGTTCATATCCCCGAGCTGACTAGGTGAAAAATGTGTCAATGTGCCCTTGAGCAAGGTACTTAACCTTAATTGCTCATGTAATTTGCTCTGAATAAGAGCGTCTTCTAAATGACAAATGTAAATGTGAAATGTAGACAGGCTAATGCTAATGGTTTTTGGCTAGCCCTCCAAAAGCCTGTCCCGTACAAGCGGCTCTACAGCTGGCTCTCATACTGGGACGGTGGGCCTCATTTGGGTTGCAATATCTAATACATCATTCACACAGGGGCAAAGTCTGTCTGTGTGTGGAAGCGGGCACCAAGCTTATCTATTAGAGGATTTCACATACTCTTTGCCCGGAGTGTGTGAGAAAGAGCCCTGTTGTGAAAAACGGAGAAGGGGGATATCTTTCTCTCTTTCAAGGCTTTCCATCTGCGTCAAAGACTACAGGCTGTGATGTTAATCCCAGATACTGTAATACTCCCTTATCACAGATTCATTGAWGTTGTGGCCACTGGCATTAGCAGACACAAACACTGCTAGTAGTTGTAGGATTATTATTATTATTAGTAGTAGTAGTAGTACACTAATATTAGTAGTAGTACTATACTAACATTATTAGAAGAAAGTATTACATTTTTAGTAGAACTAATAGTAGCACACAATGGTAGTTGTTGTAAAAAAAGAAATGTAATCATGATGATTACATACGTTACAATGTAGTTCACACTAGAATATATTCCTACGGCACTTCCATCTCATAGTGGCCTAGTTAGCTACACATTTTCTGTTTAAATACAATGTCAAATCCTCACACACTGTACCCTTACAGTTATATGCTATATGCTGCGGAGCGGAGGCTATATTTATAATGGTGCAATCATGTTAAGCTGTGCATATTAATATGTGCTTAAAGGTTGCTGAGACAGAGATGGAGTGTGTGGAGCCTCAGTGGTTAGCTCATCTAGACAGCCTGTGAGATGGAACACACACTATTACCTTCTGATTCATAGGTGAAGTAACCAGTGCCGACAAAAACCTAGCTCCCGATGAAATATAAATCAACCATTGTTATTACACACTCGGGTTAGTTTAACCAGGCCCTTGGAAGAGAACCCTGTGTGTTATAGAAATAAGAGATTGCCTCGGTGACTGAATGGGTTGAGGCTCAACCAGCCAGACCAGGACAAGGACATGTTATTGTAACATGTTATTGTTATGAGGGCGGTAGGTTGCTGGTTTGAATCGTAGAGCCGACAAGGTGATAAATCTGTCGCTGTGCCGTTTGAGCAAGGCTCCAGGGGTGCTGGACAATGGTGACTCTGGCCGTGAGGAGAGAGGATACAAGGAGTCTAACAGATCTTCCCTGAGACTTAAAAGGTTGATGTCACTCAAGCATGCTCTTTCTCTCATTCCACCTACTTTCTGATTGGCTAAGACTTTACTGGAGCTACTTTCCCAAGGAGAACACTTTACACATTTGACACAATAAATATAAAGTAGGCAAAAATAAACACACAATATTGCAAATAAATGTAGATTGTTTGAATGTGTAATTTGTATCTTTGCATATTTTACCAGTAGGATTTGGATTGAGGACCTGGGTAAGGTTTTTAAAATAAATGGACCATTTGCAAGTGGCCCTTTTCAAGCCAACTTCATTTGCATAGATGGAACACAGGGGAGCCRATGATAACCCCTGGAAAGTTAGTCCTCGTGTATCACCRTAGAAACAAGCCATGTACAGACGTCAAGTTCAATTAAATGGCCTGATKATCGTGTCGTGTGTACATGTGTRTGCATGTGTGCGGGATCATGTGTGTTCTCATTGGTTTGTGTGTGTGTGTGGGTCTAATGAATTTGAACCAGCCTTACTGTCTTTTTCAGTGGCAGAGTTATTCCTTGAATGTTCCAGGTCTCATCGATAGCCAGGTAATGATGACTTTGTGTTTTTAGCTGGTCCTGTGGTTTGTGTTTTCTAACGATCTCCCTGGTGTCCTGTTATTAAGGGGGCCAATTAGCACAGCTTGATGCTGAAAGAGGAAGTGACTGGAAGCAGCTAAGGAGAGGTTCCAACGGATGGGGAGTGATTGACAGCTGGGTSACTTCACCTTGTTGTGTGTGTAWGTATGTCAGGCTGCAGGGGTGTACGGGTGATATTCCTGGCTTCGTCTGTCACAGGAACACGGGCTTGATTGGTTGGTTGTCCCTAGATGGCTTCACGTAACGGAGGCAGACTGGGAGCTACTACCTGGGTTGTGTTCAGTAGACACCAAACTGGGAGCTACTAGCTCCTTTTGTTGCAGTGGTTTAGACATTAATGGCTGTGTGTTGAGTTATTTTGAGGGGACAGCAAATTTACACTGTTATACAAGCTGTACACTCACTACTTTACATTGTAGCAAAGTGTCATTTCTTCAGTGTTGTCACATGAAAAGATATACTCAAATATTTACAAAAATGTGAGGGGTGTACTCACTTTTGTGATATACTGTATATACTGTACTCTATACCATCTACTGCATCTTGCCATCTTGATGTAATGTATCACTAGCCACTTTAAACAATGCCACTTTATATATGTTTAAATACCCTACATTACTCATCTCATATGTATATACTGTACTCTATACATCTACTGCATCTTGCCTTTGCCGTTCGGGCATCACTCATTCAAATATTTTTATGTACATATTCGTAATCATTCCTTTACACTTGTGTGTATAAGGTAGTTGTTGTGAAATTGTTAGGTTAGATTACTTGTTAGATATTACTGCTGGTCGGAACTAGAAGCACAAGCATTTCGCTACACTCGCATTAACATCTGCTACCATGTGTATGTGACAAATACATTTGATTTGATTTTGATTTGAGCTCAGCTAGAACACAACCCAGTTAGTAGCTCCCAGTTTGGTGTCTACTGAACACAACCCAGTTAGTAGCTCCCAGTTCGGTGTCTACTGAACACAACCCAGGTAGTAGCTCCCAGTTTGGTGTCTACTGAACAACCCAGTTAGTAGCTCCCAGTTTGGTGTCTACTGAACACAACCCAGTTAGTAGCTCCCAGTTTGGGTGTCTACTGAAACCACCCAGGTAGTAGCTCCCAGTTTGGTGTCTACTGAACACAACCCAGTTAGTAGCTCCCAGTTTGGTGTCTACTGAACACAACCAGTAGTAGCTCCAGTTGGTGTCTACTGAACACAACCCAGTTAGTAGCTCCAGGTTTGGTGTCTACTGAACACAACCCAGGTTAGTAGCTCCAGTTTGGTGTCTACTGAACACAACCCAGTTAGTAGCCTCGCCAGTTTGGTGTCTTACTGAAACACAACGCCAGTTAGTAAGGCTCCAGTTTGGTGTCTACTGAACACAACCCAGTTAGTAGCTCCCCAGTTTGGTGTCTACTGAAGCACAACCCATTAGTAGCTCCCAGTTTGGTGGTTCTACTGACACAACCCAGTTGTAGCTCCAGTTTGGTGTCTACTGAACACAACGCAGTTGTGCTCAGTTGGTGTCTAACTGAACACAACCCAGTTGAGTAGCTCCAGTTTGGTGTCTACTGACACAACCCAGTTAAGGTAGCCTCCCAGTTTTGGTGTCAGAACACAACCCAGGTAGTAGCTCGCAGTTGCGGTGTCTACTGAACACAACCAGGTAAAGTAGCTCCCCAGTTGTGGTGTCTACTGAAGCACATCACCTTAGTAGCTCCCAGTTGGTGGTCTACTGAACACAGCCAGTTAGTAGCTCCGCAGTTTGGTGTCTACTGACACATACCAGTTAGTAGCTCCAGTTTGGGTGTCTACTGAAACCAACCGCAGTTATAGCTTCCCAGTTTGGTGTCTACTGAACACAACACCAGTGTAGTAGCTCCCAGTTGGTGTTCTACTGAACACAACCGGTTAGTAAGCTCCCAGTTTGGTGTCTACTGAACACAACAGTTTAGTAGCTCCCAGTTTGGTGTCTACTGAACAAACGCCAGTTAGTAGCTTCCGTTTGGTGTCTACTGAACACAACCCAGATTAGTAGCTCCCGAGTTTCGTGTCTACTGAAGCACCAACGCCAGTTTAGTAGCTCACCCATGTTTGTACAGTGTGTCTAACTGGAACACAAGCCAGTTAGTACTGCTCCGCAGTTTGGTGTTCTGACACTGAACCCAGCAGTAGCTTCCAGTTGGTGTCCTACTGAACACAACCAGTTAGAGCTCCCAGTCTCTGTGTCTACTGAAACAAACCCAGTAGTAGCTCCCAGTTTGGTGCAATGAACACAACCCAGTAGTAGCTCCCAGTGTGGTGTCTACTGAACAACACCCAGTAGTACGCTCCAGGTTTGGTGTCTAACTGAACACAACCCAGGTAGTAGCTCCCAGTTTGTGTCTACTGAACACAACCCAGGTTAGTAGCTCCCAGTTGGTGTCTACTGAACACAACCACGTAGTAGCTCCCAGTTTGTGTCTACTGAACACAACCCAGTTAGTAGCTCCCAGTTTGGTGTCTACTGAACACAACCCAGTAGTAGCTCCCAGTTTGGTGTCTACTGAACACAACCCAGTAGTAGCTCCCAGTTTGGTGTCTATGAACACAAGCCCAGTTAGTAGCTCCCAGTTTGGTGTCTACTGAAACACAACCCAGTGTAGTCCAGCTGCCACAGTGTTTGGTGTCTACTGAACACACCAGTTAGTAGCTCCCAGTTTGGTGTCTACTGAACACAACCCAGGTAGTAGCTCCAGTTGGTGTCTACTGACACACAACCCAGGTAGTAGCTCCCAGTTTGGTGTCTACTGAACACAACCCAGTTAGTAGCTCCAGTTCGGTGTTCTACTGGAACACAACCAGTAGTAGCTCCCAGTTGGGTGTCTACTGAACACAACCCAAGTTTAGTAGCTCCCAGTTTGGTGTCTACTGAACACAAACCCAGTAGTAGCCCAGTTTGGTGTCTTACTGAACACAACCCAGTTAGTAGCTCCCAGTTTCGTGTCTACTAACAAACCCAGTTAGTAGCTCCAGTTCGGGTCTACTGAACCAACCCAGAGTAGCTCCCAGTTTGGTGTCTACTGAACACAACCCAGTTAGTAGCTCCTCACCAGTTTGGTGTCTACTGAACACAACCCAGTTAGTAGCTCCCAGTTTGGTGTCTACTGAACACAACCAGTTAGTAGCTCCCAGTTTGGTTGTCTACTGAACACAACCCAGTTAGTAGCTCCCAGTTGGTGTCTACTGAACACAACCCAGTAGTAGGCTCCAGTGGGTGTCTAGCTGAATCACAACCCAGTAGTAGCCCCAGTTTTGTCTACTGAACACAAACCCAGTTAGTAGCTCCCACGTTTGGTGTCTACTGACACAACCGCAGTTAGTAGCTCCCAGTTTGGTGTCTACTGAAACACAAACCCAGTTATGTAGCTCCAGTTTGGGTGGTCTACTGAACACAACCCAGTAGTAAGCTCCCAGTTTGGTGTCTACTGAACACAACCAGTTAGTCCTGGTAGCTTTCCCAGTTTGCCGCGTGGTCCTACTGAACACATCCCAGGTAGTAGCTTCCACAGTTTGGTGTCCACTGAATCCACACGAGTTAGTAGCCCTTCCAGCAGTTTGTGTCTATGAACACAACCCAGTAGTAGCTCCCAGTTATGGGTTTCTTACTGAGTCACACCAGGTAGTAGCTCCCAGTTTGGTTGTCTACTGAACACACCCAGTTAGTAGCTCCCAGTTTTGGTGTCTACTGAACACACCCAGGG
>NC_036865.1:25412909-25440393 GCF_002910315.2 Salvelinus sp. IW2-2015 | reverse complement strand
AACTTTTGTTGCCAGTGGTTTAGACATTAATGGCTGTGTGTTTAGTTATTTTGAGGGGACAGCAAATTTACACTGTTATACAAGCTGTACACTCACTACTTTACATTGTAGCAAAGTGTCATTTCTTCAGTGTTGTCACATGAAAAGAATATACTAAATATTTACAAAAATGTGAGGGGTGTACTCACTTTTGTGATATACTGTATATACTGTACTCTATACCATCTACTGCATCTTGCCATCTTGATGTAAGTTATCACTAGCCACTTTAAACAATGCCACTTTATATAATGTTTAATACCCTACATTACTCATCTCATATGTATATACTGTACTCTATACCATCTACTGCATCTTGCCTTTGCCGTTCGGGCATCACTCATTCAATATTTTTATGTACATATTCGTAATCATTCCTTTACACTTGTGTGTATAAGGTAGTTGTTGTGAAATTGTTAGTGTAGATTACTTGTTAGATATTACTGCATGGTCGGAACTAGAAGACAAGCATTTCGCTACACTCGCATTAACATCTGCTAACCATGTGTATGTGACAAATACATTTGATTTGATTTTGATTTGAGCTCCAGCTAGAACACAACCCAGTATAGGCTCCCAGTTTGGTGTCTACTGAACACAACCCAGTTGAGTAGCTCCAGTGGTGTCTACTGAACACAACCCAGGTAGTAGCTCCCAGTTTGGTGTCTACTGAACACAACCCAGGTAGTAGCTCCCAGTTTGGTGTCTACTGAACACAACACCAGGTAGTAGCTCCCAGTTTGGTGTCTACTGAACACAACCCAGGTAGTAGCTCCCAGTTGGTGTCTACTGAACACAACCCAGGTAGTAGCTCCCAGTTTGGTGTCTACTGAACACAACCCAGTAGTAGCTCCCAGTTTGTGTCTACTGAACACAACCCAGTTAGTAGCTCCCAGTTTGGTGTCTACTGAACACAACCCAGTTAGTAAGCCTCCCAGTTTGGTGTCTACTGAACACAAACCCAGTAGTAGCTCCCAGTTTGGTGTCTACTGAAACACCAACCACAGTTAGTAGCTCCCAGTTTGTGGTGTCTACTGAACACAACCCAGTTAGTAGCTCCAGTTTGTGTGTCTACTGGAACGCACAACCCATGTAGTAGGCTCCGAGTACACCCCTAAGTGAAAATGTCCAAATTGGGCCCAAAGTGTCAATATTTTGTGTGGCCACCATCATTTTCCAGCACTGCCTTAACCCTCTTGGGCATGGAGTTCACCAGAGCTTCACAGGTTGCCACTGGAGTCCTCTTCCACTCCTCCATGACGACATCACGGAGCTGGTGGATGTTAGAGACCTTGCACTCCACCACCTTCCGTTTGAGGATGCCCCACAGATGCTCAATAGGGTTTAGGTCTGGAGACATGCTTGGCCAGTCCATCACCTGCAGAGCTGCCTGAGAATCATTTTMCTAGTTCTTCAAAGTAGATATGGAATACGACTGGCTCTATCCCTCTTGTCGTTGTGTACATTCCTCTATCATACCACGTTTCTGCGCTGAACTAGGTTGAATATTTGCTAAATGAAAAATACAACTCCCTTCAGCCCAGCGTCCCACATCGTTCTCGACTTGATTTCTCCCGTGATTGATTTGATTTCGCTCTAGAGAAACAGAGCATCGGGCTCACGAAACTAAATGGAATTCAAGTAATTGAACCGATGTCAGTCTATTAGATGTTAAATAACAGAAAAAATATGACATTTCTGTTAATCACTCAGCACTAGTGCCTGGATGAATGCTGGTATTGTCTGGGCACACACGAATGTCTGAACACTTCACACACCCTCTGTATTCAGGTCGGTGCAGGAAACGGGGACGGACTGCGGGTAGCAGGTGATAGTTGACTGAGGAAACAGCTACGGCGTTGCCTCAGGATAGCCAAGGAGAAAAGGGCTAGTCTTTCAGTATCTAAGTTTCCATCCAGTTGGCGACAGATTTTCATGCAAATATTCTACAATATSCAAAAAKAAAATATGAGCATTTTCCCACCAGTGGTGTTTCCACCAAACTGACTTGTTGCCGAAATAAAATCAGTGTGTGATGAYGTGGTGCACACAGAATGTACTTTGTCGCTTAAGTGTTCATGTACCAAATAAAAAACACATTTTCTATGTGTTTCCATYGCATTTTCAACTATACAGATAGTTTTGTCACAAACTGTTGCATTAAATAGMAAATGTGCCTACTCTGGTCTTGACATGTGCTCTCTAGCCAACAGTTTACAGATACAGTAYGGGTAGGTTAGTCWACATGATGAGATTATTATGGATAAAYGCGAGAAAAATGTTATTTGTCAAATGGCAGTCAAGCATCCATCATGTCACCAGATTAAGTCCCTCAACATTTATTGGAAAAGATTTGACCAAACACAGATTTCCATCAGGAGACTGGTATCCATATAATAGACACAAATTGTTTTTTGTTTGCTAATATGTTCTCTACAACGGAYCCCTGTTTCCCACTCTGGGTTCCCGCTCCGTTCCGACTGCTGTGACCGAGCTTTAGTGTTCTCTAATCAAAACAAGCCGGCCCGTTCATGACCAGACCACACGGCCAAGGAACCACGATACCACTATTCTACCACTAAATCCCCCCTGTTCCTGTGCACAGTGGCAAGATTATTCCGCCACTGTTTTCTTCAACAGACAGTCCCCACTGGACATAAACTGGTTAAATCAATGTTGTTTCAATGTAATTTGTCAACGTATTGTGACGTGGAATCTATGTGGAAAATGCATTGGATTTTTAAAAAGTACTGTTCTGAGGGTAACATTTCAGCCACAGGACTGTGTCACCATGGTAACCAATTTTCAACATAGACAAACCTTGTATAAAATGTTGAATTTGTACCTTTTGAAACAACGTCAGATTCCAACTTAATATCCACTATCAAGAAAAAAACTAGGCWKGGCAGCACCTTCWACTGGAGAGTTGATCTGTCTACAGCTATGGCTTCATTCTCCTATCCAGGGTTTTAACCAAGCCCTGCTTAGCTTTCATATTTGTCACTCTCACCAATGTGCTGTCCTGAAATGAGATATTTGAGAATGATTGTTGAGAAATCTCCACTTCATAGATTTGCTATTGCTTTCGAAGTCATTCCAAAGGGTAGGTTCAACAGAGCAAAGGAAATGTAACCATACTTTATCAATCATATACACTACACCTCCTTCCAAAATCATGGGCATTAATATAGAGTTGATCCCCCTTGACTCCTATAACAGCCTCCACTCTTCTGGGAAGGCTTTCCTCTAGAAGTTGGAACATTGCTGCGGGGACTTACTTCCATTCAGCCATGAGCATTAGTGAGGTCRGGCACTGATRTTKGGCTATTAKGCCTGGCTCGCATTCGGCGTTCCAATTAATCCCAACGTTGTTCGATGSKGTTGAGGTCAGGGCTCTGTGCAGGCCAGTCAAGTTCTTCCACATCGATTTTGACAAACCATTTCTGTATGGACCTTGCTTTGTGCTYGGGGGCATTTTCATGCTGAAACAGGAAAGGGCCTTYCCCAAACTGTTGCCACAAAGTTGGAAGCACAGAATCGTCTAGAATGTCATTTTATGCTGTAGCGTTAAGATTTCCCTTCACTAGCCCRAGCCATGAAAAACAGCCCCAGACCATTATTCCTCCTCCACCAAACTTTACAGTTGGGATAGTAGCGTTCTCCTGGCATCTGCCAAACAGATTTGTCCTTTGGACTGTCAGATGGTGTAGCGTGATTCATCACTCCAGAGAATGCATTTACACTGCTCCAGAGTCCAATGGCGGTGAGCTTTACACTACTCCGGCCGACGCTTGGCATTGTGCATGGTGATCTTAGGCTTGTGTGCGGCTGCGTGACCATGGAAACCCATTTCATGAAGCTCCCGACGTTGCTTCCAAAGGCAGTTTGGAACTTGGTGTGAGTGTTTCAACTGAGTGCAGACGATTTTTACGCGCTATGGGCTTCAGCACTCCACGGTCCCGTTCTGTGAGCTTGTGTGGCCTACCATTTTGCGGYTGAGCCGCTGTTGCTCCTAGACGTTTCCACTTCACAATAACAACACTTACAGTTGACCGGGCAGCTCTAGCAGGGCAGAAATGTGACGAACTGACTTGTTGGAAAGTGGCATCCTATGACYGTGCCACATCMCTGAGYTCTTCAGTACRGCCATTCTACTGCCAATGTTTGTCTATGGAGAGTTCATGGCTGTGTGTTCAATTTTATACACATGTCAGCAATGTGTGTGGCTGAAATAGCCAAATCCACTAATTTGAAGGGATTTCCACATACTTTTGGCCATGTAGTTTATCACTAATGATGCTATTTAGGCCTATATAGCATTTGGGAAGTCATCAACAGCTATTGTTTAAGTTCAGCCCAGGATTCAACTAGAACTATAAACCTGGTGGTTCGAGCCCTGAATGCTGATTGGATGAAAGCTATGGTACAATATATCAGACAGTATACCATGGGTAAATTTACTATTTACTGATCTAATTACGTTGGTAATCAGTTTATAATAGCAATAAGGAACCTCTGGGGCTGTATCCAGGCTTCTCGTTGCGTTGTGCAGAGAACAGCCTTTAGTCTGATATTTTAGCATATACCACACCTTTTTGGGCCTAGGGTTTCACATTTTGGTCGATTTCAAATGGAAATCTCAAGTTAATAATAAATTCACATCTCCATCTCAACCAAAAATAAAAGTTAAAGAATAGTATCAAATCAATCTGTATTTAATGTGAAGTTTGATTTGATAACACGTTGGGAATTCAACAAACTTTTGGCTGTCTTTTTGTGTAGGTGAAAATAGGTTGGAATCTCATTGATCTCATTGAGCCGTGTTCTGCCCCTGAGCAATGCAGTTAACCCACTGTTCCCCGGGCGCCGAAGACGTGGATGTCGATTATGGCAGTCCCCYGCACCTCTCTGATTCAGAGGGGTTGGGTTAAAGGCAGAAGACACATTTCAGTTGAAGGCGTTCAGTTGAACAACAGACTAGGTATCCCCCTTTCCTTTTATGCTGTGATAATGTATTAGGYCTACTGCACAAACCCGTTTTTTTTTAAGGCTCATGTTAATTTGTTTTACATTTTAACAGTAGATCTCGGCTTGCTTTTTGACTGCGAAAGTGATCTTGACTCAGAAAAGGTTAGTTACCACTGTCTTAGATCTGGAACCATTTATAGAGGGTTCTAGAAAGAACACTTCATAGAGGTTTCTAGAAGGAACCATTTACCAGGGGTTCTATGAAGCAGGGCTCAACATTAAGTGCTTTATAAATACATTTGATTGATTAAGGCTTGTCCAGGACAGGAAAAAATGTTTTTATTCGGACAAGCATAATATAGATTTAAGTTGTCCGAATGAATTAGCAACAACTAAATCACCCAACAATCACAATATTAAACAATTACTCCATTCAGAGTTGGATCAAAGTTTTCTCCAGAAGTTGTTTCTCTCTGTCTCTGCAGAGCGCATCGGAGTAGAATTATTGCATTTACAGGCACGAACGGTCTTTCAATCACCTGCGGTTGCGAAATGCGTATTTGAGATCAAAGCACAGAGCTGCGTGTAGCCACGAGTGCACATTTCTTGATATTCTGTGATAGTGAGTTATTTGCCSAGTTATAGCAACTTGTTTGTAAGAAAACTGGGTTGGTACGGTCATGAAAAGTTGTGGTGTGTGCTGTGCATCACCTGTATGTGTGCAAATGCGAGGGGGCCGTTGTTTGGGGGAGAGCGAGACATTGAAGCAACAGGCAGCCTAAATAATGATTGACTAACCAGTTGTTATGTCTGTTGTCTATGTCATGGAAAGAGCAGGGGTTTCTAATGTGTTGTACACTGTGTGTGTGTGTGTGTGTGTATACACTGAACAAAAATATAAAAGCAACATGCACAGTTTTGGTCCTATGTTTCATGAGCTGAAATCAAACATCCCAGAAATGTTCCATACGCACAAAAAGCTTATTTCTCTCAAATTTTGTTCACATTCCCAGTTAGTAAGGATTTGTTCTTTGCCAAGATAATCTATCCACTTGTCAGGTGTGGCATATCAAGAAGCTGATTAACAGCATGATCATTACACTTGTGGACCTTGTGCTGGGGACAATAATAACACAATGCCACAGAATGCCACAGTCAAAGATGTCCCAAGTTTTGAGGGATTGTGCAATTGGCATGCTGACTGCAGGAATGTCCACCAGCGTTGTTGCCAGAGAGTTGAATGTTAATTTCTCTACCATAATCCTCCTCCAACATCATTTTAGAGAATTTGGCAGTACGTCCAACCGGCCTCACAACCGTAGACCATGTGTAACCACGCTAGCCCAGGACCTCCACATCCGGGCTTCTTCACATGTGGATCGTCTTGAGACCAGCCACCCGAACAGCTGATGACACTGAGGAGTATTTCTGTCTGTAATAAAGCCCTTTTGTGTGGAAAAAGATATCGTAATTGGCTGGACCTGTCTCCCCAGTGGGTGGGCCTATGCCCTCCCAGGCCCACCCATGGCTGCACCCCTGCCCAGTCACGTGAAATCCATATAATTTATTTCAATTGACTGATCCTTATATGAACTGTAGCTCAGTAAAATGTTAGACATTTTAGCATGTTGTGTTTATATTTTGCCCAGTGTATATAGATGGATAGATATACACGGAGTTTACAAAACATTGACACCTTCCTAATATTTCATGCAGAGTCCATGCCCCAATGGATTGAGGCTGTTCTAATGGGAAAAGGGGTGGTGGGGTGCAACTCAATATTAGGAAGGTGTTCGGTATACTCAGTGTATTTGGATTCCCACGTGTTACATCAGTAATCCATGTCCTCACGTCTAAGGGATAGAGTACCTCTCAACAGTAACAGTATCCTATGTGTCACTTATTGGCATAGGTTCTAAGACGTTGGCATGTCTGTCGGCTCATCCTGCTTGCTGACATTGGGGATGGATGTCACCTATTTAGTTTGGTGTGCTAAAATCTAAGACCTATCCTCTTTAGACCGGCAGCACTCAAAATAGGCCTGAGTTATAAGGGCAGGGGAGAGTTAATGTGGCCTTGGACAACCTCTGGGTGCCATTGATAGCTTCATCACACCTTGATGAGAACATTAAAGTCCCACTCCAGCCTCACTAGAACCTCATTTATCATCTGATTTACTTAACAAAAGGCACACCAGGTGTCCTCTGACTTGGCGGTGGTGGGGGGGGCTTTTCTTCTTTTGTCCTCAATAGCTCCTCCATTTTTCCCACAGACAAGGGGGGAAGCCGATGACATCAGAGTGCAGCATAAGACCAACTCTTTCAATGGCCAAACTCTTGAATGCGCAATTGTGTAAAAAAAMMAMCAATATTTTGCTCAAAACAAAATGTTTCACCTTTAACACTAGAACCGTCATAGGCCAATGGCCACTGAAGTTTGATAAACATTTTAATGAAAAGTATTTAGAGCCCTTTTAACAGTTACATATATATATTTTATTTATACCTCTTCCTAACTTAACCCGCCAAGACAATTTGCTGTAGGATGACTTGGTACCCAGCCAGGCGCTAATGCATCTCTCTCCTCACTGAATGACAAATGGATGAATGGGCGATTTAATTGTGCACCTTAMTTCACAATCTAATTTAAATTAGGCCCAACTGAATGATAAGGAGGGTGAAGAGGTTGATTTTAATTTAGAAATACAGTAGTGTAATGATGAGTTTATGTTCTGCCTATTCAGGTGCGCAACTTTGGTTTTAGAAGTGGGGGGGACATATTTTTTTATCTACCCGACCGGTCTGAGGCGTCCGCATGGTCCTAAAGCACAAYGTGCCTCGTTTTGTATCACATTCCAGTGATAAAACTGTCAGAGATGCAATTTCAGAATGTGCCCAGTGAAAGTTGTGCCTCTCTGCCTATTTATCAGCGTTGGAGCTCATGTTAATAGTTTTACTGCAWGGCTTTCAAGTTGATAACATTCTCTTTCACGTTTTTCTGTGTAAAAAAGAAAAGAAGCTGTTATGGGACTCTTATTTACAAAAAATGTGATTAGTAATAGAGTTATAGTAAGGGAAACGAAAGCATGCTATGTGTTGCAGTAGGCCTTTAGAATAAGTTGCAAAACATATCCTTGACTTTATCCAAGTTGATGAGTGGGAAACAAACAATGCCAGTCAGCCTGCATAGCCGGCCCATTGAAACTACATCTAAACTATTCCTAAACTAATTTTACACCTAATAAGAGTTAGCCTATAGACAAGATAAAATGTACAATAATCTGACTAGTGACAATATTAGGCCTATAAATTGTCAAATTGTATATGAAGAGATGTGCGCATCTTGTAATTGACAGATGCAGGGAAAGGAGCATCCCTTTATCATATCCTCCTTCAGAGTCACATGCAGGTAAAACATTGTGATTTCTATATAGTATCTGAAAAAGCATATTATGAAGTTTATATGATGCTTACCTTTGTCAAATAACTCTCAAAATTCAAGAGGTGCAKCTCTTTCCAAATKTCCCTTTTTYCAAGAATAACCATGCTGTTCATTAATTAAGCACATGACCACTTGCGGTGCTGCATTTCTCTGGCTGCCAAGCAAAAACGAGTAACATAATAAATCAAATTTAAATATGCTATTCTGTCGTCAATGGATGAATGGGCGATAGAAACCAGATAGAAACAGATAATGGTGCATGTGACTTCAGTTAACTTTTGGTTAGCCGCTGATGTCCAAACCAAGTACTTCCTCAATTTCTTTCCATATCTGGGGAAAGATGAAACCAGGCCAGCGGGTGAGTAACTGTTTGACTGTGGTTTTGAGACTCGTGGCGCCTTACATGGGCAAAGGCAGAAATGTGACCATGGACAACTACTTCACATCAATTTCCCTGGCAGACAAGTTGATTGCAAAGAGACTAGCCTGCTGGGAACAGTGAACAAAGAAAGGCGTTGTCCTCTGCGCAGGACAACATACCAGTGGAGCTGTACTCCACATCAGTGATGGAGAGTGGTAAAGCTACACTCACGGTGTGCAGATGTTAAATAAGTGTTTGCATCCTCAGCACCGTGCATCCCCCTGGATCTGGCAGGTGAGCTTCGTGAGAACCACATGAACGCCAAGAAAGAAGCTACAGCCGCCAAGCTGGCCTCCAAGCAGGCCGCCAAGCAGGCCTCCAAGCAGGCCGCCAAGCAGGCCTCCAAGCAGGCCTCCAAGCAGGCCGCCACGCAGGCCTCCACGCAGGCCTCCAAGCAGGCCGCCAAGCAGGCCTCCAAGCAGGCCTCCAAGCAGGCCGCCAAGCAGGCCGCCAAGGCAGCAGGTCCTGCCCTCCTCTTTCCCCAAGCACCACAGCTCCCACTCAGGACAAATAAGACACAATGTCAAGTCGGCAGCTGCACACAAAACAAGGCCCATGAAAACGGTGTGCAGTGCAACCGATTTGTTTGTGGGGCTGGCTCACACAAAGCACTGAAGCTGTGTGCTGACTGTGGACCTGAAGCGTAAAGAGAATTGATTCACGTGTAAAGGCACAAGGCACAGGTATAAGGGCACAATACAGTGTCTGATACTATCAACAAATTACTGTTTTTATATATTGTCATTAATATATTTCCACAAATATTTCTTCAACTAATAATTTACAATTGTTCATGCACTGGTGCTTTTGTTTAGGAATACAGCAAATAATTTCACCTCTGACCTGGCTGGTTATGTTATTATTATTATTTTCGTTTATACTTTGTCAAAAGAAGTTGTAACTCAAGTTTATTTTATATAGCCCTTCGTACATCAGCTAATATCTCGAAGTGCTGTACAGAAACCCAGCCTAAAACCCCAAACAGCAAGCAATGCAGGTGTAGAAGCACGGCGGCTAGGAAAAACTCCCTAGAAAGGCCAAAACCTAGGAAGAAACCTAGAGAGGAACCAGGCTATGAGTTGATAACTATAACTGGACGTTATTAATTACAATAAATATTTTACTAATGAATAGACAAATACAGTTGATCAAATGGATTACACTGTAATGTTTTTATTGTAAGTCAAATGAAAATAGCTCTGTTTTTTCGAGGACTTTGTAGAATTATACAAAACATATCCTTGACTCTATCGAAACAAATAACTGTTATTTTTTTAATGTATATACCGACCTGCCAACATGCACGCATGTTGTGTACCAACTACGCAATTCTCTGTCCATGTACGCAGGTACAAGATCCGAGTTAAAAGTACGCAGAAATGAATAGGGCCTGATTTTTTTAATTTTTTAATTTTTACATTTGAATAAAAAATACATCCACTGAGTAAATCAAACATCCCGATTCTCGAGCTGCAACACACAGACATGTACGGTGTTTGTGTCAACGGACATAGAGATTAGTGCATCATTATTTAACGTAGCTGTCTGCCCCTCCTGTTTGTTGTGATGCTGAGTTTGCCGACTGTCAGCTGTAGGTAAACACATGGACAAAACCCTTATCGACTACATGTGTTGTGGAAAGGTAATCACTAATTGTTTCAAGCTAACGTTTGCGAACATAAGATGGACATTCAGTGGGCTCTAAAGTTCCAGCAGTGCGAGTGAAAGAAATGAAATGCAAATACGAAAAATAACTGGTCRCATTTATGCGMGTGTGATGTACATTTAATTTTGCATCCCATTAGGTGTATTTTCCACATAACATTACGAGGGTCACGCAACCTGAAAGACTAACTGTAATTATGATCCATGTCACAAAAAGCATTACAGAAGTATAATCAAAAATAAATATAAACATCTTGGCATTAAATGGAGTGGGGAGTTTAGAAGACTGCACGATGAAGAATGAATGAGTGTCTGGTATTAGCTATAGAGGCAATGCTTCTATAGATTCACAAACTGCGCGCACGAGCGTGGGGGGGAGTAAACACCAATTCTGRRCGGTGCTACAAGCGCGAGTTGAATCTCCAATTTGCCGCGCGCGTCTGTTACTCTAAAAAGTAGGACAGGGTTGGCACGTATGGATATTTCTTCATGCAATTAATTCCTTCACAATAGTTTATGTACTATTTATCAACCATGTATTCATCAACCATGTATTATCACCCATGTATTCATCAACCATGTATTTATCAACCATGTAATTCATCCAACCATGTATTCATCAACCATGTATTCATCAACCATGTATTCATCAACCATGTATTCATCAACCATGTATTCATCAACCATGTATTCATCAACCACGTATTCATCAACCACGTATTCATCAAAACCACGTATTTATCAACATGTATTCATCAACCATGTATTATCAACCATGTATTTATCAACCATGTATTTATCAACCATGTATTCATCAACCATGTATTCATCACCATCGTATTCATCAACCATGTATTATCAACCAGTATTCATCAACCAGTATTCATCAACCACTGTATTCATCAACCAGTATTCATCAACCATGTATTCATCAACCATGTATTTCATCAACCATGTATTCATCAACATCATTCATCAACCATGCATTCATCAACCATGCATTCATCAACCATGTATTTATCAACCATGCATTCATCAACCATGCATTCATCAACCACGTATTCATCAACCACGTATTCATCAACCACGTATTCATCAACCACGTATTCATCAACCACGTATTCATCAACCACGTATTCATCAACCATGTATTCATCAACCATGCATTCATCAACCATGCATTCAATCAACCATGTATTCATCAACCATGTTTCATTTATCAACCATGCATTCATCAACCAATTTGGCATTCATCAACCACGTATTCATCAACCACGTATTCATCAACCACGTATTCATCAACCACGTATTCATCAACCACGTATTCATCAAGCATGTTTGCGTACCTTGCAGGTTGATATACATCTGATGCATATGCTAAAGGAGAAGCCCAACAACGTTCTGTAGCGGGTACTTACTGTATATGCTGAAAGGCCAGGCGGTTCTAGTGTTAAGTGTGTGTACTTTACTGTCATTATCAGTGGACTTTTGTTTTTCAACTGGAAAAGTAAAACAAATTGCTGGAGTAGGACTTTCATGTCGAAGACCCTATGTCACACTGGTGGCGAGAGGTTGAGTCCTATATTTCCGCTCTTCTCTCCCCCCCTCCCTCCCTATTGTCTCCATTTTTTCTCTCTCTTTTTTTAACTACCGGTTTGCGTGCGTGTGTGTACGTCCRCACATATGTACGTACATGCATGCATGTGTGTATTTGTGCGTGTGTGTCACAGAATAATAGTATAAATATTCCAGCATCCCAGATGTGTGTGTCAAACAGCAGTGCCAGATTAGGTTAGATTAGGTTCCAGACCCTACAGTACTGTACCTGTGTAATCCCTAAATTAAACACACAGCATGATGGCAGCCATCCTAATCTCATTATGTATTCATATCCTCTATTGGGCTCTGGGGTCTGTTGGGCACAACTGGAGAAGTTACTCATTGAAAAATGGATAACATAAATACAGCTATGATGTCATACAGACAAGCCAAACACCCCGTGAGTCCAAATGTGCACTTCACATTCCATATCATRAAAMTCATGTGATATACAGTGTCAACGTTTATGATCACTATGTTTGATGTACAGTTACTAGATGACATGGCTTCATACCCTCTGGGTTGTTCTCAACAGAATGAGCCTGTTTGTCTGTTGTRAAGAACATTTTCCACAGACCACACATCTGAATGCTCTCATGACTCCATTCTATGGGCACCAAAATTATTATCTGTTTCTCTGAATTTCCTTGTTGAAGCTTAACACTGTAAGATCCTATTTTATAACTTTTCTAGTCATGTTGGCAATATAACAAGCTTTCACGTCTTGCCTACCTGACCCAAATTGCGATTTTAAAATGAGTTGTTTTTGGATTGTGTAAACAGCAACAGTAATTGTGTAAAGGAGAGGATATGCAGGGCTGTGTTCCAAATAAAACAACTACAAGTGTGTTGCTCTAGTTCCTCAACGGTACAGCTAGGAGAGCTACAAAAGCACCTTTTAGTTAAGTGCATTGAAATTACTTATGAACTGTGCACATTTTTTAGAGGTGYGTGGCCACTTGGAAACACCAGTTAGTCCTCTTACTCAAATCTTTGTAATTGTTTTGTCTTATGTTGTACCTACCCCACATTTTCCAGGAATATTCTTATCGTCTTACTGAATGTATCCAGAGCATTCAGTTATCAACAAATACGGTCAAAAGTACAGTAAATGTAAAATGCACATAAAATCAACAGTGTAATGTTTGTGTCAGGTGAACTGTTGTGTCCTCTACTGTCGTGTCTTGACTATCATTGTGTTTGACTGTTATTTTATAAAATAATAACATACCACGTTCAATTATTACGCAATTAAATTATTCATATAACAATTTATTAAGTAGTAATCTGGGGCACCACGGGAAAAGTTATTTAACGAGTTACTATCTCCTGACTAAACTCTAAAGAGAAATCTTTTACATCAATCACAGTCAATTAAATTAATTCTTATTTACCTTATCAGTCTCATTCTGAATATTGCAATATCCTATAAATATGCACAAACCCTAGTCTCCATGATGAATAAGCGATATACAAAWTGTCTAAATTTATTTATTTACTAAGTAATCACACAGAATTACATAAACACACACACAGGATAGATTATACATTGGTTACTAACAAGATGCAATGAAAAGTCCCTAGTGAACTAAACCGATATGACAGCTTGTTACACAAAATGGCAGATTCAAAAGAGAGGGAAAGGGAGAGACAAAGGAATTCCACTAACGTACATACAGCTGATAACTATGCTCATGAAAAATGTGAATACTTTGCACATGAACGGCCGCTCATTCAAAAKAATTGCTATGTACATATTTACGTGTGTATGTCTATTGTCTCTCTGAAAACACTTGATTCATCTACAGGGAGTAATTCAACAGAAAGTCTCTGGTTGTGTAAGTCTTTGGTTGTCCACCAGAGATGACCATGTCCTTTGTAGTTGTAGTAGTTTGGTCTCGGAGTGTCTGTTAGAACGGCTCTTCCAGACATGGATCTTTCAAAGTACCACAAGGTGGTTCTCGGTCGCGTTTACTAGACTGAAGTACTTAAACAGCTGCAGACTGAATGTTCTGGTCTGATGTGAATTCTAACCATTGACTTCCGGCTCAACACCGTCCACCTGCTTGGTCTGTTAATTCTTCACGAGGCAATTTATGCACTCTGGCAAAAGGGCGGTTCTATTATATTTGGCATAATGTCTATGCTCACGTGGGCGTGGTTACGGACTGGATAAAACTGTTATATGTAAAACAGTTCTCATTTAGAAGGCTAACATCACATTTCATCTTCTCACAAATAGTTTAATATTTAATCATATAAGTTCCACTACATTTAGATGTAAACCTGACAACTGGAAAATGTACACTTTCATAAATACAGTTATGTTGTTCTACCGTCCTTAATGAGATCCCAAAACAACAACTGATCTGACATAATTATTCTTTAAGTACCCACGGATCATTCCAACTGTTTGGATTACAGAAATAATGTTTCATTATCCAATCTTGGATGTCACAGTATTAGAAAATCTCTCTCTGTTGTAACAAAGGGATTTTTAACTTCCATTTCTGCAGAGTGGGAGAGAGAGAGTGCCTGCAGATATTTACGACCGTCATAAAACGGCCAACTTCACCCCTCCCCCCCTCTGCGGGAGAGAGAGGGCACTGTAGAGTGGACTCACTGTAACCTGATCCTTCAGATCTTCACAGGAGAGTCATGACACTACTTTGGTCATAATCTCCAAATGGTTCCCTTTCAATTTCTACCATGCATATGCATTAAACATCACCAATAAACTATCATGGTCCAAACACACCAAGACAGTCGTGAAAAGTGCACGACAGCGGCTGTTCCTCCTAAGGAGTCTGAAAAGATTTGGCATGGGTCCTCAGATCCTCAAAAAGTTCCACAGCTGCACCCTCAAGAGCATCCAGACTGGTTGCATCACTGCCTGGTATGGCAACTGCTCGGCCTCCGACCGCAAGGCACTACAGAGGGTAGTGTGTACGGCCCAGTACATCACTGGGGCCAAGCTTCCTGCCATCCAGTACCTCTATACCAGGCGGTATCAGAGGAAGGCCCAAAAAATTGCCAAGGACTCCAGCCACCCTAGTCATAGACTGTTGTCACTGCTACCGCACTGCAAGAGGTAGGTCCAAAAGGCTTCTTAACAGCTTCTACCCCCAAGCCATAAGACTCGTGAACAGCTAATCAAATGGCCACCCGGACTATTTGCATTGTCCCCCCCACCCCCATTTTTACGCTGCCCCTTCTCTCTGTTTATTATCCATGCATAGTCACTTTACCTCTACATGTACATATTACCTCAATTACCTTGACTAACCGATGCCTCCGCACATTGACTCTGTACCGGTACCCCTTGTATATAGCCTCGTTACTGTTATTTTACTGTTGCTCCTTAATTATATTTGATTTAAAAAAATATATATTTTTACTTTATTTTATTTTAGTAAATACTTTCTTCACACTTTTTTCCTTAACTGCATTGTTGGTTAGGGGCTTGTAAGTAAGCATTTCACKGTAAGGTCTACACCTGTTGTATTTGGCGCATGAAACAAATAACATTTTATTTTATTGGAAATATTTATTATTTAGCCCTATATATATCGGCCAATTCCCAAGAGTGTGATAGCAACCTATCTATATTTAGATAAGGAATGGCAAACCCAGGAATGGCAGCATTTAGCTCCAAGAGCCTGTTAAATTGATATGTAGCTTATCCCCTGTGTTGCCATGGTACCACAGGCCTGACCTAAAGATGGGAATAGCTGCTGTTCTGAGACACATGCCACTCTCTGGGAGTGTGTGTGTTTCTTTTTGTGTCTGCAGACTGTGTGTGTGGACTGCGTGTCTGTGGATGCAGACTCTAAGTTCCTGTGTTTTAACTCGTCCCTGAAGAGAGGGTTCCTCTCCTCATCACCCTAACCCCATTGTAGGCCCTGTAMCTCAGGGACATTGGGTAGCTGTACTGGGTTTAAAATAGTAAACGGGGGAACAGAGTGTTATAAGATTCACTCGTTTCGCCCCCTCCCTCGGTGAGGCTATAAATAGCACCCAACACTGGAATACAGTTTTCCCCAACCATGCAGACCAAAGCCACAGGAGCAGCTGTGCTGAAGTCCTGTTAGATCAGCTTCATCACATGGGTGTATGTGGGGAAAGCTCTTTCTACCGCTCTACATCTGTATCACTTTCTACCTCTCTTCTTCACTCTGCCTGTCTTTCCCTGCCTGTCTGTCTATTTCTTTCTACCTCTCTTCTTCACTCTGCTTGTCTTTCACTGCCTGTCTGTCTATTGCTATCTTTCACCGTCTGTCTATTTCTTTCTACCTCTTCCTAACTGTCAATTTAGTTGTTTTGCTCTTCTACCTTGCCGTCTATCTGTCTCTACCTTTCTGTTTCTCTGTCTTTATTTCTCTCCGTCTCGCTGCGTGTCTCTAAGGTTCTATGTTAATTGGTCCAACCATAGAGTCAACTGAGCTCCTTGTACCACATCTAGCAGATCTTATTGAGCTTTGTGTTTTCTTTATATATATTAATTGGATAATAGAGTATAACACACAATATATTTTGTGAAGTGGTAGCCACTTGCCATAGCGATCATTGGTGATGTGGGACAATATATTTATTTGATTTAAAGGAAAATAATAATGACAATGAATAGACATCATTAACTGAGAGAGATGAAGCAGGATATCATATCAGTTATATATGTTAAGTTATGAGTCTATACTGTATGTGTATAATGTGTGACAGAAGGGTTGAGGACAGTATATAATGAACCTTATTGCTTACACAGATGACTGTGTCATCCCCAGAGGCAAACCTCTTGGCTGTGAAAAGGAACATATTTACACGACTCCTGCTGCTCTTTCTCGTGTCTCTCTCTCTCTCTCTCTGCTTTACCCTCTCGCTCAACCCCCCCTTTCTTCCTCTCTCTCTCTCCATTCACCCCCTTCTCTCTTCCCATTCCTCTTCCTATTCTCCCCCTCACCTCTCTCCTTCCCTCCCTCATCGCTCTCTGTCTCTGTTTGACATCACAGATGTAACCTCACCCCTGTGCTTCCCTTGCCTGTTCAGTCCTCCCATGCCAAATACCAGGATGGATTGTCCCATGTCTCTGTAGTGAGCTAGGCCGAGTGCTGTCTGTCTCTATAGTGAGCTAGGCCATGTGCTGTCTGTCTCTGTAGTGAGCTAGGCCGTGTGCTGCCTGTCTCTGTAGTGAGCTAGGCCCAGTGCCGGCTGTCTGTCTCTGTAGTGAGCTAGGCCCACTGCTGTCTGTCTCTGTAGTGAGCTAGGCCCACTGCTGTCTGTCTCTGTAGTGAGCTAGGCCCACTGCTGTCTGTCTCTGTAGTGAGCTAGGCCCAGTGCCGGCTGTCTGTCTCTGTAGTGAGCTAAGCCCACTGCTGTCTGTCTCTGTAGTGAGCTAGGCCCAGTGCCGGCTGTCTGTCTCTGTAGTGAGCTAGGCCGAGTGCTGTCTGTCTCTGTAGTGAGCTAGGCCCAGTGCTGTCTGTCTCTGTAGTGAGCTAGGCCCAGTCGGCTGGTCTGTCTCTTGTAGGGAGCCTAGGCCGAGTGCTGTCTGTCTCTGTAGTGAGCTAGGCCCAGTGCTGTCTGTCTCTGTAGTGAGCTAGGCTCAGTGCTGTCTGTCTGTCTCTGTATGGTGATCTAGACCAGTGCTATTGTCTGTCTCTATAGTGAGCTAGGCCCAGTGCTGTCTGTTTGTCTCTATAGTGAGCTAGAACTAAAAACACTTTATTGTTACATTGTCCTCTCTGATCTGTCCAGCCATCAGTTTGGACTTTTATTCATTATTCATTACCCTCTACAACACGCGCAGGCACGCGCACATGCGAAACCAAACACACACACACAACCACACACAACACACACACACACACACACACACACACACACACACACACACACACACACACACACACACACACACACACACACACACACACACACACACACACACACACAGGGAAGGGCTTTTGTGTCCCTTTTTTGCAGATGTTAGGTGCAGTAGTGGAGGAACTCGATCTGGAAAAACAAACATCTAGGGGAAACACTATCAGATGATGCTGAAATTGGGTAACCCTGTTTCACCACACATTTGTGACATATGTGACACAGTTGTTCCGTGTACTGGGTCGTGTGTGTGGTTTTTACTGTGCCTGTCCTCCTCCAGACATCTCAGTTAGATTTAGTCCCCGGCCAAGCATGTTACCACGACTACATGCCTAAATATCTTTGAAGCAGACGGACGTCCAATCAGAGGGAAACATTAACCGCCCCTGTGTATAGTAAACACACATACACAGATATAGTGAGCGCCACAAACACATTACCCTCAGTATTTGCACCATCTGACTGGTGAAGTATCCTGGGTATTTGGCACGGGAGGACTGAAGAGGCAAGAAAAGGACAGGGGTGAGGTTATAGGGAGGGGTGGGGCTATAGGGAGGAGTGAGGTATTTTATTAGGATCCCCATTAGCTGTTGCAAAAGCTGCAGCTACTCTTCCTGGGGTTCACACARAACAAGAACAGCTCAAGGACAGAACTACATAMATTTTTTWAAAGGCACACGTAGCCTACATATCAATGCATACACACAAACTATCTAGGTCAAATAGGGGAGAGGCGTTGTGCCGCGAGGTGTTGCTTTATCTGGTTTTTAGAACCAGGTTTKCTGTTTATTTGAGCAATATGAGATGGAAGGAAGTTCCATGCAATAAGGGCTCTATATAATACTGTACGCTTTCTTGAATTTGTTCTGGATTTGTGAAAAGACCCYTGGWKGCATGTCTGGTGGGATAAGTGTGTGTGTCTGAGCTGTGTGTAAGTTGACTATGCAAACAATGTGGGATTTTCAACACCTTAATGTTTCTTAATAAAAGAAGAAGTGATGCAGTCAGTCYCTCCTCAACTCTTAGCCAAGAGAGACTGGCATGTATAATATTTATATCAGTCCTCTGATTACAATTAAGAGCAGAATGTGCCGCTCTGTTCTGGGCCAGCTGCAGCTTAACTAGGTACTTCCTTGCAGGACTTGACCACACAACTGGACAATAATCAAGATGAGACCAAATTAGAGCCTGAAGGACTTGCTTTTTGGAGTGTGGTGTCAAAAAAGCAGAGCGTCTCTTTATTACGGCAAGACCTCTCCCCATCTTTACAACCACTGAATMTATATGTTTTGACCAGAATCTATATGTTTTGACAGTTTACAATCTAAGGTATCTCCAAGTAATTTAGTCGYCTCAACTTGTTCAACAGCTACACCATTCATTAAATCAAATCAAATTGTATTTGTCACATACACATGGTTAGCAGATGTTAATGCGAGTGTAGCGAAATGCTTGTGCTTCTAGTTCCGACCGTGCAGTAATATCTAACAATGGCTTCAGGGAGGAGGTGAGGGCCCTCACACTCAACGTCACCAAAACAAAGGAGATGATCGTGGACTTTCAGGAACAGCCGAGGGAGACCCCCTATCACATCGGCGGACAGTAGGAGGTGGAAAGTTTTAAGTTCCTCGCGGTACCATCACGGACACCTGAAATGGTCCCGCCACCATACACAGCGTGGTGAAGAAGGCGCAACAGCGCCTCTTCAACCTCAGGAGGCTGAAGAAATTTGGCTTGTTCACCGAAAACACTCACAACTTTTACAGATGCAACTTGAGAGCATCCTGTCGGGCTGTATCACCGGCTTGGTACAGCAACTGCTCGCCAAACCGTAAAGCTCTCCAGAGGGTAGTGAGGTCTGCACACGCATCACCGGGGGCAAACTACCTGCCTTCCAGGACACCTACACCCACACGATGTCACAGGAAAGCAAAAAGATCATCAAGGACAACAACCACCCGAAACACTGCCTGTCACCCTGCTATCATCCAGAAGGGCGAGGTCAGTACAGGTGCATCAAAGCAGGGACCGAGAAGACTGAAAAACAGTTCTATCTCAAGGCCATCAGATTGTTAGACAGCCATCACTAACATTGAGTGGCTGCTGCCAGCATACTGACTCAAATCTCTAGCCACTTTAATAATTAAAAATTGGATGTAAAAATTATATAATGTTTTACATACCGACATTACTTATCTCATATGTTGTATACTGTAACTCTATACCATCTACTGCATCTTGCCTATGCCGCACGGCCATCGCTCATCCATATATTTTATGTACATATTCTTATTCATTCCTTTATCCTTGTGTGTATAAGGTAGTTGTTGTGAAATTGTAGATAACATGTTAAGATATTACTGCACGGTCGGAACTAGAAGCAAGCATTTCGCTACACTCGCATTAACATCTGCTAACCATGTGTATGTGACAAATACAATTTGATTTGATTTAATGAATGGTGTAGCTGTTGAACAAGTTGAGCGACTAAATTACTTGGAGATACCTTAGTTGTAAACTGTCAAAACATATAGATTTGGTCAAAACATATAGATTCAGTGGTTGTAAAGATGGGGAAGGTCTTGCCGTAATAAAGAGACGCTCTGCTTTTTTGACACCACACTCCAAAAAGCAAGTCCTTCAGGCTCTAATTTGTCTCATCTTGATTATTGTCCAGTTGTGTGTCAAGTCCTGCAAGGAAGTACCTAGTTAAGCTGCAGCTGGCCCAGAACAGAGCGGCACATTCTGCTCTAATTGTAATCAGAGGACTGAATAAATATTATACATGCCAGTCTCTCTTGGCTAAGAGTTGAGAGAGACTGACTGCATCACTTCTTCTTTTATTAAGAAACATTAAGGTGTTGAAAATCCCACATTGTTGCATAGTCAACTTACAACAGCTCAGACACACCACACTTATCCCACCAGACATGCAACCAAGGGTCTTTCACAAATCCAGAACAAATTCAGAAAGCGTACAGTATTATATATAGCCCTTATTGCATGGAACTTCCTTCCATCTCATATGCTCAAATAAACAGCAAACCTGGTTTCTAAAAAACAGATAAAGCAACACCTCGCGGCACAACGCCTCCTCCCTATTTGACCTGATAGTTTGTGTGTATGCATTGATATGTAGGCTACGTGTGCCTTTTAAAAAATGTATGTAGTTCTGTCCTTGAGCTGTTCTTGTTCTGTGTAACCCAGGAAGAGTAGTGCAGCTTTTTGCAACCAGCTAATGGGTCCTAATAAAATACCTCACTCCTCCTATAGCCCCACCCCACCTCCCTATACTCACCCCTGTCCTTCTCTTGCCTCTTCAGTCCTCCCGTGCCAAATACCCAGGAATATTCACCAGTCAGATGGTGCAAATACTGAGGGTAATGTGTTTGTGGCGCTCACTATATCGTGTATGTGTGTTACTATACACAGGGGCGGTTAATGTTTCCCTCTGATTGGACGTCCGTCTGCTTCAAAGATATTTAGGCATGTAGTCGTGGTAACATGCTTGGCCGGGGACTAATCTAACTGAGATGTTCTGGAGGAGGACAGGCACAGTAAAACCACACACTACGACCCAGTACACGGAACAACTGTGTCACATATGTCACAAATGTGTGGTGAAACAGGGTTACCCAAGTTTCAGCATCATCTGATAGTGGTTTCCCCTAGATGTTTGTTTTTCCAGATCGAGTTCCTCCACTACTGCACCTCACATCTGCAAAAAAGGACACAAAAGCCCTTCCCTGTGTGTGTGTGTGGTGTGTGTGTGTGTGTGTGTGTGTGTGTGTGGTGTGTGTGTGTGTGTGTGTGTGTGGTGTGTGTGTGTGTGTGTGTGTGTGTGTGTGTGTGTGTGGTGTGTGTGTGTTGTGTGTGTCGTGTGTGTGTGTGGTGTTCGCATGTGCCGTGCCTGCGCGTGTTGTAGAGGTAATGAATAATGAATAAAAGTCCAAACTGATGGCTGGACAGATCAGGAGGACAATGTAAACAATAAGTGTTTTAGTTCTAGCTCACTATAGAGACAAAACAGACAGCACTGGGCCTAGCTCACTATAGAGACAGACAGATAGCACTGGGGTCTAGTCACCTACAGAGACAGACAGACAGCACTGAGCCTAGCTCACTACAGAGACAGCCAGCACTGGGCCTAGCTCACTACAGAGACAGACAGCACTCGGCCTAGCTCACTACAGAGACAGACCGCCGGCTGGGCCTAGCTCACTACAGAGACAGACAGCAGTGGCTTAGCTCACTACAGAGACGACAGCCGGCACTGGGCCTAGCTCACTACAGAGACAGTCAGCCGGCACTTGGCCTAGCTCACTACAGAGACAGCCGGCACTGGGCCTAGCTCACTACAGAGACAGACAGCAGTGGGCCTAGCTCACTACAGAGACATTCAGCCGGCACTGGGCCTAGCTCACTACAGACGACAGACCAGCAGTGGGCCTAGCTCACTACAGAGACAGACGCCGGCACTGGGCCTAGCTCACTAAAGAGACAAGTCACCGCACTGGGCCTAGCTCACTACAGAGACAGACAGCAGTGGGCCCTAGCTCACTACAGAGACAGACAGCAGTGGGCCTAGCTCACTACAGAGACAGACAGCAGTGCCTAGTCACACAGAGACAGACAGCCGGCCTGGGCCTAGCTCACTACAGAGACAGGCAGCAACGGCCTCGCTCACTACAGAGACAGACAGCACATGGCTAGCTCACTATGAGACAGACAGCACTCGGCCTAGCTCACTACAGAGACATGGGACAATCCATCCTGGTATTTGGCATGGAGGACTGAACAGGCAAGGGAAGCACAGGGGTGAGGTTACATCTGTGATGTCAAACAGAGACAGAGAGCGATGAGGGAGGAAGGAGAGAGGTGAGGGGAGAATAGGAAGAGGAATGGAAAGAGAGAAGGGGGTGAATGGAGAGAGAGAGAGAAGAAAGGGGGGGTTGAGCGAGAGGGTAAAGCAGAGAGAGAGAGAGAGAGACACGAGAAAGAGCAGCAGGATCGTGTAAATATGTTTCCTTTCACAGCGCAAGAGGTTTGCCTCTGGGGATGACACAGTCATCTGTGTAAGCAATAAGGTTCATTATATACTGTCCTCACCTTCTGTCACACATTATACACATACAGTATAGACTCATAACTTAACATATATAACTGATATGATATCCTGCTTCATCTCTCTCAGTAAATGATGTCTATCATTGTCATTATTATTTTCCTTTAAATCAAAATAAATATTTGTCCCACATCACCAATGATCGCTATGGCAAGTGGCTACCACTTCACAAAATATATTGTGTGTTATACTCTATTATCCAATTTAATATATATAAAGAAAACACAAAGCTCAATAAGATCTGCTAGATGTGGTACAGGAGCTCAGTTGACTCTATGGTTGGACCAATTAACATAGAACCTTAGAGACACGCAGCGAGACGGGAGAAATAACGAAGAGAAACAGAAAGGTAGAGACAGATAGACGGCAAGGTAGAAGAGCAAAACAAACTAAATGACAGTTAGGAAGAGGTAGAAAGAATAGACCAAGACGGTGAGATAGCAATACAACAGACAGGCAGTGAAAGACAAGCAGAGTGAAGAAGAGAGGTAGAAAGAAATAGACAGACCAGGCAGGGAAAGACAGGCAGAGTGAAGAAGAGAGGTAGAAAGTGATACAGATGTAGAGCGGTAGAAAGAGCTTTCCCCACATACACCCATCGTGATGAAGCTGATCTAACAGGACTTCAGCACAGCTGCTCCTGTGGTTTGGTCTGCATGGTTGGGGAAAACTGTATTCCAGTGTTGGTGCTATTTATAGCCTCACCGAGGAGGGGGGGCGAAACGAGTGAATCTTATAACACTCTTGTTCCCCGTTTACTATTTTAAACCCAGTACAGCTACCCAATGTCCTGAGTACAGGGCCTACAATGGGGTTAGGGTGATGAGGAGAGGAACCTCTCTTCAGGGACGAGTTAAAACACAGGAACTTAAGAGTTGCATCCACAGACACGCAGTCACACACACAGTCTGCAGACACAAAAAGAAAACACACACCTCCAGAGAGTGGCATGTGTCTCAGAACAGCAGCTATTCCATCTTTAGGTCAGCCTGTGGTACCATATGGCAACACAGGGATAAGCTCATATCAATTTAACAGGTCTTGGAGCTAATGCCTGCCATTCCTGGGTTTGCCATTCCTTATCTAAATATAGATAGGTTGCTATCACACTCTTGGGAATTGGCCGATATATATAGGGCTAAATAATAAATATTTCCAATAAAATAAAATGTTATTTGTTTCATGCGCCAATACAACAGGTGAAGACCTTACCGTGAAATGCTTACTTACAAGCCCCTAACCAACAATGCAGTTAAGGAAAAAAGTGTGAAGAAAGTATTTACTAAATAAAATAAGTAAAATATATTTTTTAAATCAAATATAATTAAGGGCAACAGTAAAATAACAGTAACGAGCTATATACAAGGGGTACCGGTACAGAGTCAATGTGCGGAGGCATCGGTTAGTCAAGGTAATTGAGTAATATGTACATGTAGAGTAAAGTGACTATGCATGGATAATAAAACAGAGAGAAGGGGCAGCGTAAAAATGGGGGTGGGGGGACAATGCAAATAGTCCGGTGGCCATTTGATTAGCTGTTCACGAGTCTTATGGCTTGGGGGTAGAAGCTGTTAAGAAGCCTTTTGGACCTACCTCTTGCAGTGCGGTAGCAGGACAACAGTCTATGACTAGGGTGGCTGGAGTCCTTGGCAATTTTTTGGGCCTTCCTCTGATACGGCTGGTTAGAGGTACTGGATGGCAGGAAGCTTGGCCCCAGTGATGTAATGGGCCGTACACACTACCCTCTGTAGTGCCTTGCGGTCGGAGGCCGAGCAAGTTGCCATACCAGGCAGTGATGCAACCAGTCTGGATGCTCTTGAGGGTGCAGCTGTGGAACTTTTTGAGATCTAGGACCCATGCCAATCTTTTCAGACTCCTTAGGAGGAACAGCCGCTGTCGTGCACTTTTCACGACTGTCTTGGTGTGTTGGACCATGATAGTTTATTGGTGAGTTTAATGCATATGCATGGTAGAAATTGAAAGGGAACCATTTTGGAGATTATGACCAAAGTAGTGTCATGACTCTCCTGTGAAGATCTGAAGGATCAGTTACAGTGAGTCCACTCTACAGTGCCCTCTCTCTCCCGCATAGGGGGGAGGGGTGAGGTTGGCCGTTTTATGACGGTCGTAAATATCTGCAGGCACTCTCTCTCTCCCACTCTGCAGAAATGGAAGTTAAAAATCCTTTGTTACAAGAAGAGAGATTTTCTAATACTGTGACATCCAAGATTGGATAATGAAACATTATTTCTGTAATCCAAACAGTGGATGATCCGTGGGTTACTAAAGAATAATTAGTCAGATCAGTTGTTTTTGGATCTCATTAAGGACGTAGAACAACATAACTGATTTATGAAAGTGTACATTTTCCAGTTGTCAGGTTTACATCTAAATGTAGTGGAACTTATATGATTAAATATTAAACTATTTGTGAGAAGATGAAATGTGATGTTAGCCTTCTAAATGAGAACTGTTTTACATATAACAGTTTTATCCAGTCCGTAACCACGCCCACGTGAGCATAGACATTATGCCAAATATAATAGAACCGCCCTTTTGCCAGAGTGCATAAATTGCCTCGTGAAGAATTAAAGACAGCAGGTGGCGTGTTGAGCCGGAATCAATGGTTAGAATTCACATCAGACCAGAACAATTCAGTCTGCAGCTGTTTTAGTACTTTCCGTCTAGTAAACGCTGACCGAGAACCACCTTGTGGTACTTTGAAAGAATCCATGTCTGGAAGAGCCGTCTAACAGACACTCCGAGACCAAAACTACTACAACTACCACAAGGACTGGTCATCTCTGGTGGCAACCAAGACTTACACAACCACGAGACTTTCTGTTGAATTCTCCCTGTAGATGAATACAAGTGTTTTTCAGAGAGACAAATAGACATACACACGTAAATATGTACAATAGCAATATTTGAATGAGCGGCCGTTCATGTGCAAAGTATTCACATTTTTCATGAGCCATAGTTATCAGCTGTTATGTACGTTGTGGAAATTCTTTGTCTCTCCTTTCCTCTCTCTGTTGAGATCTGCCCATTTGTGTAACAAGCTGTCATAATTCGTTTAGGTTCACTTAGGGACTTTTCATTGCAATCTTGTAGAACCAATGTTATAATCTATCCTGGTGTGTGTGTTTATGTAATTTCTGTGTGATTATGAAAATAAATAAATTTAGACATTTTGTATATCGCTTATTCATCTGGAGACTAGGGTTTGTGCCATAATTATAGGATATTGCAATTATTCAGAAATGAGAACTGATTAAGGTAAGATAAGAATATATTTAATGCTTGATTGATGGTAAAAGTTTCTCTTAGAGTTTAGTCAGGAGATAGTAAACTCGTTAAATAACTTTTCCCGTGGTGCCCCCAGATTACTACTTAATAAATTGTTATATGTGATAATTTAATTTGCGTAATAATCTTGAAACGTGGTATTGTTATTATTTTTATAAATAACAGTCAACAACAAATAGTCAAGACAACGACAGTAGAGGACACAACAGTCACCTGACAGCAACATTACCAACTGTTTGATTTTATGTGCATTTTACATTTACTGTACTTTTTGACCGTATTTGTTGATAACTGAGATGCTCTGGATACATTCAGTAAAGACGATAAGAATATTTCCTGGAACAATGTGGGTAGGTACAACATAAGACAAAACAATTACAAGATTTGAGTAAGAGGACTACTGGTGTTTCCAAGGTGGCCGAACGCACCCTAAAAATGTGCCACATTATAAGTAATTTCCAATGCACTTAACTAAAGGTGGCGTTTTTGTAGCTCTCCTAGCTGTACGTTAGCGAACAGAGCAACACACTTGTTAGCTTGTTTTAAGGTTGGAACACAGCCCGCCATATCCTCTCCTTTACACAAAAAATACCTTGGGGTGCTTTGTTTACACAATCCAAAAACAACGCATTTTTAAAATCGCAATTTGGGTCGGTAGCAAGACGTGAAAGCTTGTGTATATTGCCAACGATGACTAGAAAAGTTATAAATAGATCTTACAGTGTTAAGCTTCAACAAGCGAAATTCAGAGAAACAGATAATAATTTTGGTGCCCATAAATGGAAGCCATGAGAGCATTCAGACTGTTGGGCTGTGGAAAATGGTTCTTTACAACAGACAAACAGGCTCATTCTGTTGAGAACAACCCAGAGGGAATGTAAGCCATGTCATTCTAGTAACTGTACATCAAACATGTGATCATAAACGTTGACACTGTGTATATCAATCTGATTTTTATGATATGGAACTGTGAAGTGCACATTTTGGACTCACGGGGTGTTTGGCTTGTCTGTATGAATCATAGCTGTATTTATGTATCATTT
>NC_036865.1:25410787-25412884 GCF_002910315.2 Salvelinus sp. IW2-2015 | reverse complement strand
ACCGCCCACTTATAGAAAAAATAAATAACTAATGCATAGCCAATGCTAATAAACTATATTTATCAATGACTTTATACATTAAAAACAAATTCCGGACATAGGTTTAAACTTTAATAATCTTCAATTATAATGTATACTTACTCCCTAAATTGTTTACATACTCCGCATCTACAATTACTCATTACTACTTCGACAATATTCCTCTGTCCTATGCCGCACTATACTGTACTCCCATTCAGTCACTCACAATTTACCTGCATCCATATTGTACCGATTGCTACGCCATGTACCACAACGTCGTGATCTTCATCCTCATCCATGAATCGAGTTGGTGAAAGCTGTTAATAACAGGTAAAAGACCCGCGACTTAGACCTGCCTAACGCAGTAATTACCTGCCACAGAACGAATATGTGATACTTGTAACATCTCTAGAGTATCACTTCGCTTATCCGTTCGTGTTGTTTATTCAAAAATAAAGCGTATTTGATGACGAAATTGTCAGATAACATGTTATCTCGTCATTGTTGGTAATCAAGCCTACCACTGTAGTGTCGTCTGCAAATTTGATGATTGAGTTGGAGGCGTGCATGGCCACTCAGTCATGGGTGAACAGGGAGTACAGGAGAGGGCTGAGAACGCACCCTTGTGGGGCGCCAGTGTTGAGGATCAGCGGGGTGGAGATGTTGTTTCCTACCCTCACCACCTGGGGGCAGCCCGTCAAAGTCCAGGACCCAGTTGCACAGGGCGGGGTCGAGACCCAGGGTCTCGAGCTTAATGATGAGTTTGGAGGGTACTATGGTGTTAAATGCTGAGCTGTAATCGGTGAACAGCATTCTTACATAGGTATTCCTCTTGTCCAGATGGGTTAGGGCAGTGTGCAGTATGATTGTGATTGCGTTGTCTGTGGACCTATTGGGCCGGTAAGCAAATTGGAGTGGGTCTAGGGTGTCAGGTACGGTGGAAGTGATATGATCCTTGACTAGTCTCTCAAAGCACTTCATGATGACGGAAGTGAGTGCAACGGGGCGATAGTCGTTTAGCTCAGTTACCTTAGCTTTCTTGTGAACAGGAACAATGGTGGCCCTCTTGAAGCATGTGGGAACAGCAGTCTGGGATTGATTGAATATGTCCGTAAACACACCAGCCAGCTGGTCTGCGCATGCTCTGAGGACGCGGCTAGGGATGCCGTCTGGGCCAGCAGCCTTGCGAGGGTTAACACGTTTAAATGTTTTACACACGTTGGCCGTGGTGAAGGAGAGCCCACAGGTTTTGGTAGCGGGCCGTGTCAGTGGCACTGTATTGTCCTCAAAAAGAGCAAAGAAGTTGTCTGTGTCCGCGACTAGGCTGGTTTTCTTTTTGTAATGATTGACTGTAGACTCTGCCACATACGTCTCGTGTCTGAGCCGTTRAATTGTGACTCTACTTTGTCTCTATACTGACGCTTAGCTTGTTTGATTGCTTTGCGGAGGGAGTAGCTACACTGTTTATATTCGGTCATGTTTCCGGTCGCCTTGCCATGATTAAAAGCAGTGGTTTGCGCTTTCAGTTTTGCGCKAATGCTGCCATCAATCCATAGTTTCTGGTTGGGGAAGGTTTTAATAGTCACCGTGGGTACAACATCACCAATGCACTCGCTAATAAACTCGCTCACCGAATCAGCGTATACATCAATGTTGTTGTCTGAGGCTATCCGGAACATTTCCCGGATAGCCTCAAGCAATCTTGAAGTGTGGAGTCCGATTGGTCGGACCAGTGTTGAACAGTCCTGAGCACGGGCGTTTCCTGTTTTAGTTTCTGTCTATAGGCTGGGAGCAACAAAATGGAGTCGTGTTCAGATTTTCCGAAAGGAGGGCGAGAGAGGTCTTTGTATGCGTCGCGGATGTTAGAGTAGCAATGATCCAGAATGCTGCCAGCCCGGATTGCGCATTCGATATGCTGATAAAATTTAGGGAGCCTTGTTTTCAGATTAGCTTTGTTAAAATCCCCAGCTACAATAACTGCAGCCTCAGGATATGTGGTTTCCAGTTTACATAGAGTCCAATGCAGTTCTTTCAGGGCCGTCGATGTGCCTGCTTGGGGGGGATATACACGGCTGT
>NC_036865.1:25408635-25410238 GCF_002910315.2 Salvelinus sp. IW2-2015 | reverse complement strand
CCTGGTCGTAATGTTGGTAAGTTGACGTTGCTCTTGTATCCAATAGTTCTTCCCGGCTGTATGTAATAGGAATCTATGCAGTATTTTGTTTTTTTTATGTATTATTTTTACACTGTTACCCCAGGAAATCTTAAGTCTCCTGGGGTAACAGTGTAAGAAATAATACATTAAAAAAATATATATACTGCATAGTTTCCTTAGAACGCGAAGCAACCATCTCTGTCGGCGCCATGTTGAAAAGATTCCATAGAGGTCTAGAACTTAGAGAATGATTTGTACCAAATACAATGCTTTTAATTTTAGAGATGTTCAGGAGCAGTTTATTACTGCCCACCCATTCCAAAACAGACTTCAACTCTTTAAGGGTTTCAGGTACTTCRTTAGCTGTGGTTGCTGATGCGTATATGGTTGAATTATCAGAATACATGGACACACATGCTTTGTTTAATGCCAGTGGCAGGTCACTGGTAAAAATAGAAAAGAGTAGAGGGCATAGAGAGCTGCCCTGCGGTACACCACAGTACACCACACAGGTTATAGGGAGGGGTGAGGCTATAGGGAGGGGTTAGGTTATAGGGGTGTGACAGCTCAGAACACCTGTATAARATGAATGCTCTGGACGTCTGACAGACGGATCAGCACCATACAAGTGGATGAATGATTGCCTATGAAGCCCTCCTAACCCCATTTTCCACTGCACTTCTGTCTTATGTCCCAAATAGCACCCTAGTTCCTATGTAGTGCACTTCTGTTGACCAGGGCCCATTGGGAATAGGGTGCCATTTGGGATACTGTCATGCTATGTGTGGTCTATAAGCAGCAGCAGCAGCAGCAGATAGATAATGATCTAGTGACTATGGCAACCTTTCAGAAGGAGGTTATTGTTTTGGGAGAGAATGTAATTAGGAAAATGGCAGCTGTGGCCATGYTGGATCATTAAGGAATATAATCCAATTGTAACTGGACAATCCTCTCCAAACCGACTGACCGAGTACTGACTCTCGCTCTCTCTTTCTCTCTCTATCTCTCTCCCCCTCTTCCTCTCTCCCCCTTTTTCTCTCTCTCTCCCCCACTCTCCCCTTTCTCCCCCCTCTTTCTCTTTCTCCGTTGCTGGGTTTTAATAGGAGGCTGTCAGTGTGTGTGTGTGCGTCCATCCGTCAGCCAGCCAGAAAGGAATACTACAGAGTATGTCCCTGAAAGCCTACGAACTATATTGGTGCAGTAGTGTCTGGGTTGGTCTGCTGGTATGTCTCTTCTCAGCTTCACAGTTCTGAGAATGAGATGCACTAGTGTCTAGAGCCCTGAGACTTTCCTGGGTCAGTAAGGAGAAAGACGGAAGAACCAACGCAAAACAAGACGAAACATGCAGTTCAGGTGTATTCTGGGTATTTTCTACCTGTTCAGTATTCAGAATAGCTTAGGATGTCAGACGCAGTATCAAGTCACCCAAACACACAGTGCTATCCCAGTCTGCTGACGACACACAGTCCATGAACCAGAGACTCCACTTGTATGGTACTATCCCAGTCTGCTGACGTCACACAGTCCATGAACCAGAGACTCCACTTGTATGGTACTATCCCAGTCTGCTGACGTCACACAG
>NC_036865.1:25402572-25408000 GCF_002910315.2 Salvelinus sp. IW2-2015 | reverse complement strand
CGTCTGTCAGACGTCCAGAGCATACCCAGGTTGAAACAACAATCGAAATCATTCCATATACTTTATACAGTATGTGCTTGATTGAGCTTGCTTTGCTTAATGAACCAACGGAAAAGTCTGAAAACGGCAAACTCCGCCCATTTGGCACTTGAGGCAGACAATAGGCATAATTTGAAAGATTTTGCATAGTGTTTGAACCCAGGTTGGGTCCAGAGAGAACGAGCAGTGTCGGTGGGTCGTAATAAAATATGAACTACTATATGTGTTTCCTGATGAAATACGAGCGAGCGGGCCGCTGTCGAGAGCTCTGAAAGTTATTGTGCCAGGGATTCTCTGGGACGCCATTCGCTGGGCTACACCCAATGGTTTATAGGCCTAGCGGTGACACGCTGACCTCTACTCTACCTCGCCAGGCGGTGTGTGTGTGCAATTAAACCATGCAGCTTAATGGTTGAGGGGGAAACATATGAAGTGGAGTGTTATTTGAGTTAGTGGATGGCTGAACAGCTGCGTACGTACAGTAACATTGGCGAGTGGATGCTCACTCATTCAGACACAAGGTTGAGGGCCTGCATGACAGCATTAGTCTTATGCCACTGTATACCCCGGAATGAATTAACTCAGGCCCATATTGGCAAAAAGCCACCACACACACTCACACTCTCTCACTCACTCACAACATATGGCAGAGACGTGTTTAACAGCCTTGACAGTTTAAGATGTGATGGCAGTGTGTCCGATGTGCTGATCGTTGTCTTGATATCAGCAGCCGGAGCCTGCAGGTTGACATACCAGACATCACCACCACATGTCGATAGGGACTCAGGGTTGACATGTACCAGACAATCACCACCACACTGTCTATAGGGACTCAGGACGTTGACATAGCGCGGACATCACCACCAGCACTGTCTGATAGGGACTCAGGTTGACATACCAGACATGACCACCACCACCATGTCTATAGGGGAGCTCAGGGTTGACAACCAGACATCACGCGACCACACTGTTCTAGAGGGACTCAGGTTGACATACCAGACATCACCAACGCACACGGTTCAAGGACTCAGGGTTGAGGCATAACCAGACATCCAACCCCAGCACTAGTGATCTATAGGGACAGCTCAGAGTCGACCAGTTACCAACCATCACACCACACGGTACCCAATTTATTAGGACTCAGGGTTGAACATAGCCAGACATCACCACCAACCACCTGTCTATAGGGACTCCAGGTTGGACATACCAGAACAATCCACCACCGCCCTGTCATATTAGGGACTTCAAGGTTGACATACCAGACGATCACGCCACCACGCCTGTGTATAGGGGACTCAGGTTGGATATACCCAGACATCACCACAACACTGGTCAGTATAGGGACCTCAGGTTGACATACCCAAGCATCACCACCAACACTTGTATAGGGACTCAGGTTGACATTACCACAGGCATCACCACTCCACACTGTCTATAGGGACTCAGGTTGACATACCCAGGACCGATCCCACCACGACTGGTCTCATAGTATTGGACTCAGGTTTGACCATACCAAGGACATCACCCACCACACGGTCTATAGGAACTCAGGTTGACATAACCAGACATCACCACCACACTGTCTATGGGACTCAGGTTGACAACAGGCATCACCCACCACACTGTACTATACGGGACTCAGGTTGACATACCAGACGATCACCACCACACTGTCTACTAGGGAACTCAGGTTGGACGATACCAGAACAGTCACCACCCACACTGGTCTATAGGGAACTATCCAGGTTGACAGAGCCAGGCACGATCACCACCACACTGTCTATAGGACTCAGGTTTGGACGCGATACCGAAGACAATCACCACCACACTGTCTATAGGGATCAGGTTGACATACCAGACATCACCACCCACACTGTCATAGGGACCTACAGGTTACATACCAGGACGAGTCACCACCACCCACTGTCACAACTCATAGGGGACTCAGGCTGTGACAACCATACATCACCAGCCCACAGCTGTCAGAGGGCACTCCAGGTACATTACCAGACATCCCACCACACGGTCGTATAGGAGCTCAGTGTTGACATACCAGACAAGTCACCACCACACTGGTGCGTTATAGGGACTCAGAGGGTTGACACATGACCAGACATACCACCAGCACCGTGTCGTAATAGAGGACGTCAGGGTCTGACACATTACCCAAGACCATCACCGGACCACGACTGGTCTATAGGGACTCAAGGTTGCCATACGCAGACGATCAGCCACCACACGTGTCTGATAGGGACTCAGTCGTGGAACATAGGGCCAGACCATCGACCACACACCTGTCTATAGCGGCACTGCAGGATTGACATACCAGGGCATCACCACCACCTGCGGTTATAAGGGACTCAGGGGACATTACCAGGCATCACCCACCACACTGTTCTATGAGGGACTCAGGTTACAATGGACCATACATCACCCAACACACGGTGCTATAGGGACTCAGGTTGCATACAAGACATCACCGAGACGCAACCTCGTCTGATAGGGAACTCAGTGTTGAATACGCAGACATCCACCACCACAGGCTGTCTATTAGGAGACTCCAGGTTGACATACCAGACGATCACCAGCCCACTGGTCGTATAGGACTCAGGTGACAATGACAGAACATCAAGCCCACCACCACCTGTCTATAGGGACTCAAGAGTTCGACATACCAGACATCCACCACCACACTGTCCTTAGGGACTCAGGTTGACATTGACCAGACAATCACCACCACACGTCTTATAGGGACTCAGGTTGACATACCAGGACGATTCAGCCAGCCAACACCGTCATATAGGGGGACTCAGGGTTGACATACCAGGACATCACTCGACCACACAGTGTTAGTAGGGACTCAGTTGACATTACACAAAGACATCACCACCACACTGTCTTATAGGGGCTCAGGTTGACAATACCAGGCATCACCACCACACTGTCTATAGGACTCAGGGGTTTGGACGTATACCACGGACATCAACCACCACACTGATCCAGTATAGAGACTCAGGTGGTGACAATCACGGCACACGTACATCGCCAGCCACGAATGTCGTATAGGGACTCAAAGGGGGGCGTTTGACATACCAGACGATCACCACCACACTTTCTATAGGGACTCAGGCTTGACATACCCAGGACTCACACCACACATGTCTATAGGGGACTCGGTTGACATACCAGACATCACCACCACACTGTCTATAGGGACTCAAGGTTGACATTACCAGACACACCAGCCACAATGTCTATAGGGGACTCAGGGTGGACATACCAGCATCGACCACCACACTGTCTATAGGGACGTCAAGGTTGGACATTACCAAGCATCACCACCACATGTCTATAGGACTCAGGTTGACACTACAGGGCATCACCACACCTTGCTATCTCTGACGTAATGCAATCTTGTCAGTTTCATATCGAGTACATTGTATTTAATTAGGGTAGATTCTATTGAATACTTTTAGACGGCACCTAATGGAGGACTGAGACAAGGGACACGGTTAACACACCGTAGATGCAGAGCTGCCACAGCATACAGTACACCTAAATGGAGCGCGTTGACAGTACAGTACAACCTAGCGGAGCCTGAGCAGTAGCAGTAACCTAAAGTTGGAGCTGGACAGCTACAGTACACCTAATGGGCTGGACAAGACAGTACACCTAATGGAGGCTGGACAGTACGTTACACCTAATGGAGCTGACAGATACGAAAGTACACCTAATTGGAGCTGGCGAACAGTTACAGTACACCGTAATGGAGCTGGGACAGTACAGGTACACCTAATGGAGACTGGACATACAGTACCACCTAATGGGAGCGGACAGTACAGTACACCTAATGGGGAGCTGGAGCAGTACATACACCTAGATGGAGTCTGGAGCGAATACAGGTTACAGCCTAATATGGATCTGGAACAGTAACAGTACACCTTAAATGGAGCTGCGACGAGTACCAGCTACACGCGAATGAGCTGGGACAGTATACAGGTACACCTAATGGAGTCCTCGGACAGGTACAGATACACCTAATGGAGCTGGACAGTACACCTGAATGGAGCTGGACAGTACAGTACAAGCCTAAATGGAGTGGACAGTACAGTACACCTATTGGAGCTGGACAATACAGTACACATATGGGAGCGGACAAGTACAATGTACACCTAATGGAGCCTGGAACAAGGACAGTAGCACCTTTTAAGTGGAGGCTGAACAGTACAGTACACCTAATGGAGCTGAGACAGTACAGTACACCATAATGGAGCGTGGGGACAGTACGGTAGCACCCTAATGGAGCTGGACAGTAACAGGTACACCTAATGAGCTGGACAGATACAGTACACCTAATGGAGTCTGAACAGTACAGTAGCACGCTAAATGGAGCCCCCCTGGACAGTACAGCGTACACCTAATGAGTGGACAGTACAACCCAATGGAGCTGGACAGTACATGTGACACCTAATGAGCTGGAGCAGTACACCTATAGAGCTGGGACAGTATACCTAATAGAGCTGGACAGTACACCTAATGGAGCTGGACAGCACCGTAATGGAGCTGGGAGCAGTACACCTACTGGAGCTGGGACAGTAAACCACCTAATGGAGCCTGGGACAGTACACTACATGAAGCTGGAAAGTACAACCTGAGAAAACCCACGCAAGAAGAAAAGCGAAAGCAGCAGAGCAAAAGAATAGAAGCTGGGACAGTCACACCTAATAGAGGCTGACAGGGATACACACTAATAGAGCCTGGACAAGCGATACAACTAAATGGAGCCTGGACCCCAGTACAACCTAATGGAGGTGGAAGCAGTACAAGCCGTACTGGAAGCTGGACAGCACCACACAGCCTAATGAGCCTGGGACAGTGAGCCACCTAACATGAGCTGGGGACAGGTACAGGCGCTAATAGAGGCTGGGAGCAGTGTACAGCCTAAAATGGAGTGGGACAGTACAACTCTAATGGAAGCTGACAAGGAGACTTACACCGTAATTGAGGCTCGGACAGCAGATACCCCTAATAGAGAGCGGAGGACAACAGCACACCTAAATGGAGGCGCGGACAGTACAACCGCTAAAATGGAGCTGGCGACCCAAGATACACCTAATTGGAAGCCGGACAAACATAACACCCTAACTGGAGCTGGCCACCAGAACAACCTACTGGAGCGGGGAACAGTACACCTGAAAGGCAAGACTGAACAACAGCTACACCTAACGGAGCATGGGACAGTACACCTGAATGGAGCTGGACCCCTACAGCCTAAGGAGAGCTGGGCACCACGGCAAACCTCACTGGAGACCCTGGGACAGATACACCTATCGAGACTGCGACAGTACGACCTAGATGGAGCTGAACATTACACCCTAAATGAAAGACT
>NC_036865.1:25391620-25393739 GCF_002910315.2 Salvelinus sp. IW2-2015 | reverse complement strand
CATCACCACTTGGAAACAAACTCTGGAACTGGGAGCCTGGTTCAAATATCTACAAACAAGTTCAACTTTCATTCACATTCGTTTAGCTGTCTTGATCCCGCTAGGCCCCGTGGCACACATCTCCCCCTCATTATCCTCTCTTTCTCTCATGTGTGGTGTGGGGGGGGGCGAATCATGGCCTAAAGATCATCTCTCTATCTTTGTTCCAAACTTATGAGTGATTTCATGGTATGCACTACATGACCAAAAGTATGTGGACACCTTGCTCATCGAACAATCTCATTCCAAATCATGGGCATCAATGGAGTTTGGGTCCCCCCTTTGCTTCTAGTTCAGCCTCCCACTTCTTCTGGCAAGGCTTTCCACTGTTGTAACATTGCTGCAGGTACTTGCTTCCATTTCAGCCACAAGAGCATTAGTGGAGGTTGGGTGGTACTGATGTTGGCGATTAGGCCTGGCCTCCGCGAGTCGGTGTTCCAATTCATCCCAAAGGTGTTCGATTGGGTTAGGTCAGGGCTCTTGTGCAGGCCCAGTCAGAGTCCTTTCAACACATCGATCTTGACAAACCATTCGTCTGTCATGGACCTCGATTTGTGCACGCGGCATTGTCATGCTGAAACAGGAAAGGGCCTTCCCCAACCACTTGTGCAACAGAGTTGGAAGCAGAGAATCATGTAGAATGTCTCATGCCTATGCTGTAGGCTTAAGATTTCCCTTCACTGGAAACTAAGGGACCCAAACCATGAAAAACACCCTCGAGGACCCTTATTCCTCCCTCCACCAAAACCACAACTACCAAACTTCACAGTTGGCACTATGCATTGGGGCACTATGCATTCCTGGCATCCGCCAAATCCAGATTCGTCCGTCGGACTGCCAGATAGTGAAGCGAGATTCATCACTCCAGAGAATGAGTTTCCACTGCTCCACAGAACAATGGCGGTGAGCTTTACACCACTCCARCCGATGCTTGGCATTGCGCATGGGGATCTTAGGCATGTGGGTGGCTGCTCGGCCATGGTAAACCATTTCATAAAGCTCCTGACGAACAGTTCTTGTGCTGAMGTTGCTTCCAGAGGCAGTTTAGAACTCTGTAGTGAGGGTTGCAACCGAGGACAGATGATTTTTATGTGCTATGCGCTTCAGCACTCGGCGGTCCCGTTCTGTGAGCTTGTGTGGCCTACCACTTCGCAGCTGAGCCGTTGTTGCTCCTAGACGTTTCCACTTCACAATAACAGCACTTACGGTTGACTGGGGCAGCTCTAGCAGGGCAGAAATTTGACGTACTGACTTRTTGAAAAGGTGGCATCCTAGGACGGTGCCACATTGAAAGTCACTGAGCTCTTAAGGCCATTCTACTGCCAATGTTTGTCTATGGTCTCATAAATAATCTCTCAAGCACAAGCCCACGTGCTAGTGAGCAGCCAGCTAATCTTGATATTTAAAGTCTAGACAACTTGGATCTATTTGCTTGCTAACAAGGTAAAACAGTTGACCTGTTATGAATAGACCCTCCTGCCTGTCTCCACCTGGTCGAACAACATAGCCTGTTCACTTTGTTTAGGTGTTGAAATCAAGTGACCTACCTGGATAAGAAGATGCTTAATTCTCAGAATGAGAATGAGTTGATAATACCCAATATAAATGCGTATTTTTATTCTCGTTGCACATTTATAGAATACTGATTAGTCAGCTAGCACATAACTGTCTGTGGCTAAAATGTTGCTAGCGGTACGTGGTATTATAAAACATGCCAGTCCTGTCTGGTCCACGATGGTGGCGGTGATGACTGGTGAGGACCTGCCTTACAACAGGCCTACAAGCACTCAGTCCAGCCTCTCTCAGCCTATTGCAGACAGTCTGAGTACTGATGGAGAGATTGTGCGTTCCTGGTGTCTCGGGCAATTGTTGTTGCCATCCTGTACCTGTCCCGCAGGTGTGATGTTCGCATGTGCCGATCCTGTGCAGGTGTTGTTACACGTGGTCTGCCACTGCGAGGACGATCAGCTGTCCGTCCTGTCTCCCTGTAGCGCTGTTTAGGCGTCTCACTGTACGGTTATTGCAATTTATTGCCCTGGCCACATCTGCAGTCCTCATGCCTCTTGCAGCATGCTAAGGT
>NC_036865.1:25381919-25384544 GCF_002910315.2 Salvelinus sp. IW2-2015 | reverse complement strand
CACGACTTAAGACAGCTAGTATAACAGTCTGTGGCTAAATGTTGCTAGCTGTACGTGGTATTATAAAACACAGACTAGACAGCTAGTATAACAGTTTGTGGCTAAAATGTGCTAGCGTACGTGGTATTATAAAACACAGACTAGACAGCTAGTATAACAGTTTGTGGGCTAAAATGTTGCTAGCGGTACGTGGTATTATAAACACAGACTAGACAGCTAGTATATACAGTCTGTGGCTAAAATGTTGCAAGCTGTACGTGGTATTAATAAAACACAGACTAGACAGCTAGTATAACAGTTTGGTGCTAAAATGTTGCTAGCTGTACGTGGTATTATAAAACACAGACTAGACAGCTAGTATAACAGTCTGTGGCTAAAATGTTGCTAGCTGTACGTGGTATTATAAAACACAGACTAGACAGCTAGTATAACAGTCTGTGGCTAAAATGCTGCTAGCGGTATGTTGAACCGCAATGCCCGCGCCGACAGAAACTGAGCATACACTTTCCACAATCATGTCCATTAATATTCTCCGTTTTAGATAGGGTCTGCTTTGTTCTACATTTTGGGAGTTGAGACATAAACTCAGCAAAAAGAGACGTCCTCTACTGTCAACTGCGCTTTATTTTCAACAAACTTAACATGTGTAAATATTTGTATGAACATAACAAGAATCAACAACTGAGACCATAAACTGAACAAGTTCCACAGACATGTGACTAACAGAAATGGAAATAATGTGTCCCGAACACAAGGGGGGTCAAAATCAAAAAGTAACAGTCAGTATCTGGTGTGGCCACAGCTAAGTTCACGCAGATGAGCAGGGACCCTGGGCATCTTTCTTTTGGTGTTTTTTCAGAGTCAGTAGAAAGGCCTCTTTAGTGTCGTAAGTTTTCATATCTGTGACCTTAATTGCCTACCGTCTGTAAGCTGTTAGTGGCTTAACGACCATTCCACAGGTGCATGTGTATTACTTGTTTATGGTTCATTGAACAAGCATGGGAAACAGTGTTTAAACACTTTACAATGAAGATCTGTGGATTTATTTGGATTTTTACGAATTATCTTTGAAAGACAGGATCCTGAAAATGAGACGGTTCTTTTCTTGCTGAGTTTATAAAGGGTATCATTGTAAAGGTTAAGTTCTCATCTATTACAGTCAAATCATTTMGAAGTATTTGACCCATTCTGTTGGACCAAACCTCAAATGCAAATAGCGAATTTAAACTGCTTGTTGTCAGAGAGGAAGAAGTGATCTTCTGTCGTTATTGTTGTGAGTGGCAGGCGGAGGGGCTTGGTGTCTGTGAGCAAGTGRGAAGGGGCACAGTGCACACAGCACAGAAGGAACGAAGGAGAAGAAACCAAAAAGAGACAAAACGCTCATAAAAACAAACAAATAAAAACCTCCGTTGTTGCAATACAGGCATTTGGAACATCGTGCTAAAACATAACTTTGAATGAATGGAATTTATTGAATATATCGCCCGGCCCCACAAGAAACACACACAGCCTACCCAAATGATCTGTGTGATATTGAGGAGAAATGAAGCAGAGGACTGTAGCGAGCAGTTACTCTGCATAGAAATATCTCAGTACAACATCTACTGTGACTGTCTGCTTACTGATACTGACATGATGAGCACGGGACTGCACTCTAAACACTTCATTGTTTGTGTAGGTGAATGAGAGTGTGTATGTGTCTGTGAACGATTGTATGTGTGCACGATTCAAGTGTCTGCACACATATTGACATGTACAGTGTGAGTATGCCTACGTGTGTGTGTGTGTGTGTGTGGGCGGTGTTGTGGGACTCTTACCCTCCATTAGGCCTATGCTGCGGCTCCAAGCGGCAAAGAGCATCTGTGTACACGGAACCTGTTGCTGTGATACCATAGCAACTGCAGTGTAGCCTTACTCAATCATCTGATCTGTGAAGTAGAGGAGTAACACACACACAGACTGTGTCAGAGAACTGAGAATTAGAGTTGTTGTTTGTCATGTGATGGTGTTCACACAAGACTATATGAAACACACACAAGACCTTAACTACTGAAACACCATCACACAAGACCTTAACTACTGAAACACCATCACACAAGACCTTAACTACTGTACACCATCACACAAGACCTTAACTACTGAACACCATCACACAAGACCTTAACTACTGAAACACCATCACACAAACCTTAACTACTGAAACACCATCACACAAGACCTTAACTACTGAAACACACATCACACAAGACCTTAACTACTGAAACACCATCACACAAAAGACTTAACTACTGAAACACCATCACACAAGACCTTAACTACTGAAACACATCACACAAGACCTTAACTACTGAAAACCATCACACAAGACCTTAACTACTGAAACACCATCACACAAGACCTTAACTACTGAAACACCATCACACAATACCTTAACTACTGAAACACCATCACACAAGACCTTAACTACTGAAACCCATCACACAAGTCCTTAACTACTGTAACACATCACACAAGAACTTAACTACTGTAACACCATCACACAAGACCTTAACTACTGAAACACCATCACACAAGACCTTAACTACTGAAACACCATCACACAAGACCTTAACTACTGAAAACACC
>NC_036865.1:25375399-25376099 GCF_002910315.2 Salvelinus sp. IW2-2015 | reverse complement strand
TTAAGGTCTTGTGTGATGGTGTTTCAGTAGTTAAGGTCTTGTGTGATGGTGTTTCAGTAGTTAAGGTCTTGTGTGATGGTGTTTCAGTAGTTAAGAATGGCAGCGTGTTTTCAGACGGCAGCGTGTTTTCAGACGGCAGCGTGTTTTCAGACGGTAGCGTGTTTTCAGACGGTAGCGTGTTTTCAGACGGTAGCGTGTTTTCAGACGGTAGCGTGTTTTCAGACGGTAGCGTGTGAGTGTATTTGTCTTAATGGGAGCCAATACTCGGGCTGAGTCACTGAAACCCATTACAGCTCATCACATCAATGTCATGGAAGCAACAGAAACTAGGTGCAGACACACCTGTGTGTGTGTGTGCGTGCGTGCGTGCGTGTGTGCGAGAGAGATCACCCGACAGAGACAGAAGACATGGAAGCAATGATTAGGCTCAGGAAATTGTATTATTGGCAGAGAGCACCCCTTTCTCGCAACACACACACATAGCCGTCCTCATTTTCCATCAGGTCATTCTCACCTTATGTCGAACATTAAGGGAATGGCAGTTATATTTATCTGTGTGTGTTGTGTGTCACAACAACCAGGAGAAATAATAGATTCCATGTTATAATATGGCCCTCCTTTCTCTGTAGCTGTGCTTTGTGTGTGAGCCATCACCTTCATATTACAGCTGAATCAAATATTAACCAGTCTATTGACCCAG
>NC_036865.1:25343451-25372360 GCF_002910315.2 Salvelinus sp. IW2-2015 | reverse complement strand
ATCTCTCTCTCTCTATCCACCCCTTACCGCCCTCTCTCCATTACACTCTATCCTCATATCTCCTATCCTCCCCTTACCCCCTCCTCTCTATCACTCTATCCATATCTCTCCCCTCTATCCTCCCCTTACGCCCCGCCCCCTCTATCACTCTATCCATTATCTCTCTCTTCTATCCTCTACCCTTTAACCCAACCTGCTCTCCAATCACTCTATCCATAATCCTCTCCTCTCTATCCTCCCCTTACCCCCTCTCTCATCAACTCTATCATATACTCTCTAGTCGCCTCTCTCCTCTCTTATCATCCCCTTAACCCTCTCGCCCACCATACACTCTAATCGGCATATCTCTCATCCTCCCCTTACCCCCCCTCTCTATCAACTCTAATCCATATCTCTCTCCTCTATCCTCACCCCTTACCCCCTCAATCCATACTCTAATTCCATAGATCGCTCTCCCGTCTATCCCTCGTCCCTTAGCCCCCCCTCTTCTATCATCTAATCCAATAAATACTCTCCCTCTATCCTCCCCTTACGCCCTCTCTATCACTCTATCCATATATCCCTCTCTCCTCTATCCTCCCCCTTACCCCCCGCCTCTCTGATCACTCTATCCATATCTCTCTCCTTCTAAATCCTCCCCTTACTCCCTCTCTCCATCACTCTATCCATATCTCTCTATCCTCTCTCTCTATCCTGTCCCCTTTACCCCCCTCTCCATCAAACTCCTATCCAATATCTCTCCTCTAATCCTCATCCTTACCGCCCACCCTTCTCTCTATCACTCTATTCCATATCTCTCTCCTCTATCCTGCGCCCTTACCCCCTCTCTTCTATCACTCTATCCATATCTCTCTCCCTCTATCCTCGCCCCTTAACGCCGCGCCCTTCTATCACTCCTATCCATAGTCTCTCTCCTCTATCCTCCCTAACCCCCCTCTCGTCTAATCACTCTATCCATAGATCTCTCTTCCTCTATCCTCCCCTTACGCCCCCCCTCTATAAACTCTATCCATATCTCTCTCCTCTAATCTCCCCTTACCCCTCTCGTTATGCACTTCTATCCATATCTCTATCCTCCCCTTTACCGCCTCTCTCCATCAACTCTATAATCCATATCTCTCTTCTCTATCCTCCCCTTAACCTCCTCTCCCATCACTCTATACTAATATCCCTCTTCTCCTCTCTATCCTCCCCTTACCCTCTCTCCATATCCCTCTATCCGTCTGTGGTCCTCTATCAGCTACGCACCCTCTCGTACCCCGTCCCTCCATACATAGTACTGACCCCTTTACGCCCTGTTGGAAACTAGCTCTACTTGGACTTGGAAGCCTTGGCTAACTACTGTAAGGCAGTTTCCAGTGTTGGGTAGTTAGTTTGTGTACTGGTCCTGGTAGAGACTGACAGGCAGTATTTCAGCTGGCTAATTCATCCTCTCCCAGTTGACTGGGTTTGGTAATGTGGAGCTGAATCTGCTGCTGACACACACACACACACACACACAGCACACACACACACAAGCCAGAGACAGACAGACAGACAGAAAACAGGACAGAACAGACAGACAGACAGACAGAACCAGACAGACAGACAGACAGACAGACAGACGACCCGACCGACCGACCGACGATCACCGACCGACCGACCGAGCGCCGAGCCGACCGACGACCGAACCGATCGACCGACCGAGCCGATCCGACCGACCGACCGACCGACCGACCGACCGACCGACCGACCGACCGGACCGAACCGACCGACGACCGACCGACCGTACCGACACCGAGACCGACCGACGACCGACCGACCGAGCCGACCACGCCGCGACACCGACGACCGACCGACCGACGACCGACTTTACCGACCTGACCGAACCGACGACCACGACCGACGACCGACCGACCGACCGACCGACCGACCGACGCCGAACCGACCGACCGACCCGACCGAACCGACGACCCGACCGACAGACCGACCGAACCGACCGACACCGACCGACGACCGACCGACCGAGCCGACGACCGACCGCACCGACCGAGCCGACCGACCGACGACCGACGACCGACCGACCGACCGAACCGACCGAAGCCGACCGACCGACCGACCGACCGATCCGACCGACCCGACCGATCCGACGACCCGACACGGACCGACCGACCGACCGACCGACCGACCGACCGACCGACCGACACGACCGACGACCGACCGACGACCGACCGACCGACCGAGCACGACCGATCGCCGACCGCGACCGACCGAACGACCGACCGCGACCGACCGACGACCGACCGATCCGCGACGACCCGACCGACGACCCGACGAGCCGACGACGGACCGACACGAACGACCGAACCGACGCGACCGACCGAGCCGATCCGACCGACACGACCCGAACCGGACCGACCCGAACCGACCGATCCGACGCCGACTCCACGACGCCGACCGCGATCCCCGACGCCGCGACCGACCGACCGAACGACGACCGACGACACCGACGACCGACCCGACCGACACGACCCGACCGACCCGACGACCGATCCGCCGATCCCGAAACCAGACGACGACGACCGACGACGATGTCCGACCGACCGACCCGATCCGACCGACGACCGATCCGACCGACCGGACCGACCGACCGACCGACATGCCGACCGACCACCGACCGACCGACGAGCCGACCGACCGACATGCCGACCGCGCGACCCCGACCGACCGAGTCGACCCGATGCGATCCGACCGACCGACCTCGACCCGACCAACCGACCGACCACGACACCGACCGACGCGACCGACCGACCGACCGACCGACCGACCGACCGACCCGACCGACCGAGACCGACCGACCGACCACCGACCCAGCCCACCCACCCGACCCACCCAACCCACCCACCCACCCACCCACCAATTGGCAATACTGCACTCTGTTAGGTTAACGTGATTCAAATGAACCCTCATGGGCATAACTGCACTCTGTCAGGTAAACCTGGATCAATGAACCCTCATGGGCATATCTGCACTCTGTTAGGTAACCTGACTCAAATCAACCCCAATGGGCAATAACTGCACTCTGTCAGGTAACCTGACTCAATAAACCCCAATGGGCATACTGCACTCTGTTAGTAACCTGACTCAATCAAACCCCAATGGGCATACTGCACTCTGTAGGTAAACCTGACTCAATCAACCCCAATGGGCATACTGCACTCTGTTAGGTAACCTGATTCAATGAACCCTCATGGGCATACTGCACTCTGTAGGTAACTGATTCAATGAACCTCATGGCATACTGTACTATATGTCATGCAACCTGATTCAAACGGCATTGTACAGTAGAGATAACTTGACAGGCCAGGGGAATCTCAGGCTGACAGGTGAGGGCCACGGGGCTGATAGGTATTTTAGAGGGTTGATGTCACCTGAGAAATGTCCACTGCTCTGCTGAGTCGTGACGGAGAGGGAAGGGAGGGTGTGGAGGAGGTAAAGGGGAGGGTAGAAAGAAGTAGAGATGGAGGGAGGAGCTAAGAGGGAGAGGGGGGGAGGAGTAGGAGGGGGGATAGAGGGAGGAAGGTGAGATTTAGGTGAGGGGGATAGGGAGATAGAGGAGAGGGAGATTTTTATTTATCCCTTATGTTACCAGGTAAGGTGACTGAGAACACATTCTCATTTACAGCAACAACATGGGGAATAGTTACAGGGGAGAGGAAGGGGATGAATGAGCCAATTGTAAACTGGGAATGATTAGGTGACCGTGTGCTATGAGGGTCAGATTGGAAATTAACCAGGACACCGGGGTTAACAACCCTACTCTTACGATAAGTGCCATGGGATCTTTAGTGACCACAGAAAGTCAGGGCATCCGTGTTACGCCCCATTCGAAAGACTGCCCCTACACAGGGCAATGTCCTCTATCACTGCCTGGGGCATTGGGATATTTTTTTTAGACAGAGGAAAGCGTGACTCCTTCTGGCACCCCAACACCACTTCCATCAGCATCTGGTTTCCCATCCAGGGACCAACCAGGACCAACCCTGCTTAGTTCAGAGGCAAGCCAGCAGTGGATGCAGTGTGGTATGCCTGCTGGTCAAATAGGAGCGAAGGGAGGAGGGGGATAGGGTGTATAGAAGGGAAGGGAGGAGAGGGATAGAAGGAAGGGAGGGGGGTGAAGGGAGGGGGATAGAGGGGATAGAAGGGAAGGGATAGAAGTGAGGAGAGGGGATAGGGGGATAGAAGGGAGGAGGGGGGATAGGGGATATAAGGGAGGAGGGGGACAGCTACGATACAGATGAAAACTCAAGGTAGATAGTGTGGTCTACTCTACCTCAGGTGAGCAAACCTTGAGACTTCCTTAGATATTGTGCACCAGCTGTTTACAAATATACATAGACCCACACCCTTGTCTTACCAGAGGCTGCTGTTTTATCCTACCGATACAGTGTTAAACCCACCAGCTGTGTGTTGTTTATGTCGTCGTTCAGCCACGACTCGGTTAAAACACAAGATATTACAGTTTTTAATGTCCCGTTGGTAGTTTAATCTTTAATCTCGTAGTCATCGATTTTATTTTCCAATGATTGCACGTTGGCCAATAAACTGATGGCAGTTGGGGTTTACTTGCTCGGCTACGAATTCTCAGAAGGCAGCCCGACCTCCGCCCCTTTTTCTCTGTCTTCTCATCATGCAAATGACAGGGATTTGGGCCTGTTCCCGGAAAGCAGTATATCCTTCTCGTCGGACTCGTTAAAGGAAAAAGCTTCTATCAGTTCGTGTGAGTAATCGCTGTTCTTAAGTTATTTTCGGGTCATAAGAGAGACGTAGCAGCAACATAATGTACAAGATAAGTAAGAAAATAAGTTGCAAAAATCCAAACAAAATAACACAGTTGGTTAGGAGCACGTAAAACGTCAGCCCTCCTCTCTGGCGCCATTCTACTGCATGGGTGTCRGAGRTGTGTGCTAGTAGTTTAAACAGACACCTCGGTGCATTCAGCATGTCAACACTTCTTACAAAAACAAGTAGTGATGAAGTCAAACTCTCCTCCACTTTGAGCCATGAGAGATTTACATACATATTATTAATGTCAYCTCTTCGTGTACATTTCAGGGCCAGCTGTGCTTCTCTGTTCTGAGCCACTTGTAATTTTCAGAGCTCCCTCTTTGTGGCACCTGACCACACGACTGAACAGTAGTCCAGGTGTGACAAAACTAGGGCCTGTAGGACCTGCAGCGCTTTATTATGGGCAAACTTCTCACCATCTTAGCTACTGTTGTATCAATATGTTTTGAACATGACAGTTTACAATCCAGAGTTACTCCAAGCAGTTTAGTCACCTCAACGTGCTCAATTTCCACATAAATTAATACAAGATGTAGTTGAGGTTTAGGGTTCAGTGAATGATTTGTCCCAAATACAATACTTTTAGTTTTAGAAATATTCAGGACTAACTTATTCCTTTACACCCATTCTAACTAGCATGATAGGTTGACTAATAACCTGAACCAGGTTGGAGGCACTGGTTACAGTTTGAAGATGTTTCTTGAATTTGCAGCTTGATGAAAACCAGTCAATATTTAAATCACCCAGGAAATATACGTTTTTGTTGATATCACATACATTATCAAGCATTTCACACATGTTAAAAATAAAATGTTATTTTATTTTATTGGTCACATACAGATTAGATAACAGATAGCAGATGTTTTTGCGATTGTAGTAAAATGCTTATGCTTCTAGATCTGACAGCAGTATCTAACAGGTAATATCTAACAAATTCCACAACAAAACCTAATATCTAACAAATTCCACAACAAACCCTAAAACACACAATCTAGTAAAGGAATGGGATGAGAATATATAAGTATAAATATATGGATGAGCAGTGACAGCTGCTAAGATGRAATAGATAGTAAAGAGTAGATAGTTAAGGATACAGTATACAATATATACAGTGGGCTCCAAAATGACTGMCAATGCACAAACAATACTTAAAATATAAACAATATAATTATAGAGATAAACTCAAAATACCAACATGTGAGAAATACTGTCCTTTATTAATGTTTCAATGGAACCCACCAWAATCATACAATTATTTAATACAAAATACATTTCACCAAAATCAAGGTTTCATAATTATTGGCACTCCTCATTTAGTACTTAGTGCCACCACCTCTGGCAAGGATAACAGCATGGAGTCTTTTCCGGTAATGTTTGACAAGGTTAAGGAAAACATTTGGAGMGATRTTTGACCATTCCTCCATGCAGATCCTACGGCCAAGTCCCAGCCTTCTGGCAGAGGCAACCAGATTGTCAGCCAAAATTGCCTGATACTTGGTGGAATTCATTATGCCATCAATCTTAACCAGTGCCCCTGGACCTCTGGAATTAAAACAGCCCCAAAACATCACTGACGCCCCTCATATTTCACCGTGAGTATGAGGTGCCTCTCCTTGTATGCATCTCTGTTTCGACGCCAAACATGCCGATGCTGTATCTGACCAAAACGTTCAATTTTGGTCTCATCTGACCAGAGCACCTTCTTCCAGTCATAATTTAAATGACGTTTGGTAAACTTCAAGTACGTGCATCTGTGTCTTGGGGTCAGAAAGGGCTTTCTTCTGGCAACCCTTCCAAAGAGCCTTTTGAATTTTCTAATAATTGCCCTGACAGTGCTCAGTGGTATATTCAATCGTTTGTGGATCTTCTTGTAGCCATTACTAAGATTAATGAAGGTCTACGACCATCTGTCTCTTTTGAACTGACAGTTCTTTTCTTTTCTTCAGGGTGTTGGATATTCTGGGATATTGCGTGCGTGTTACCTCATTTTTATACCCTAGTGAAACAGGAAGTGATGTAATGGCTCAATATAGTTCCTTAAGACTTAGATAAACTTAAGTGGAATTTAATTACTGGTTTAATTTTGGTAGATGTTATTTACAATAATATTTAAGGGTGCCATTAATTATGAAACTTTGATTTAGAYGACATTGATTTTTAATTAAATCAATAAATGTGATTTTGGTGGGTTCCATTGAAACATTAATGAAGTACAGTATTTTTCACATGTTGGTATTTTGAGTTTATCTCTATATTGTTTAGTTTTTTAAAAGAATTGTTTGTGCATTGCCAGTCAGGGGTGCCAGTAAATTTGGAGCCCACTGTACATATGAGATGAGTAATGCCAGACATGTAAACATTCTGAAAGTGCCATTATTAAAGTGACTAGTGTTCCATTTATTAAAGTGGCCAATGATATCAAGTCTGTAGGTAGGCAGCCGCCTCTCTGCGCTGGTGGTGGCTGTTTAACAATCTGATGGCCTTGAGATAGAAGCTGTTTTTCAATCTTTCTGTCCCCGCTTTGATGCACCTGTACTGACCTCGCCTTCTGGATGGAAGCGGGGTGAACAGGTAGTTGCTCTGTTGGTTGTTGTCCTTGATGATCTTTTTTGCCTTCCTGTGACATCGGGTGGTGTCCTGTAGGGCGGGCAGTTTGCCTCCGTTTATGCGCTGTGCAGACCTCACTAACCTCTGGAGAGCCTTATGGTTGTGGGCGGAGCAGTTGCCGTACCAGGCGGTGATACAGCCCGACAGGATGCTCTCGATTGTGCATCTGTAAAAGTTAGTGAGTGTTTTTGGTGACAAGCRYAATTTCTTCAGCCTCCTGAGGTTGAAGAGGCGCTGTTGCGCCTTCGTCACCACACTGTCTGTGTGCYTGGACCATTTRAGTTTGTCTGTGATATGTACACCGAGGAWCTTAAACCTTTCCACCTTCTCCACTGCTGTCCTGTCATTGTGGTTAGGGGGGTGCCCCCTTTGGTGTTTCCTGAAGTCCACGATRATCTCTTTTGTTTTGRTGACATTGAGTGAAAGGTAAKATTTTTGGTACCACACGCCGAGGGCCCTCACCTCCTCRCTSRAWGCTGTCTCGTCGTTGTTGGTAATCAAGCTTACCACTGTAGTGTCGTCTGCAAACGTATCCATATACTGACTGTTAGCACTTGGTGGTCTATAGCAGCTTCCCAAAGGAATGGGCTTTAGGTGAGGCAGATGAACCTGTAGTCATATTACTTCAACAGTATTTAACATGAGATCCTCTCTYAGCTTTACAGGAATGTGGTTCTGAATATAAACAGCAACACCTCCATCATTGACTTTTCTGTAGATGTCATAACCATGTATTGCTACCACTGTATCACCAAAGGTATTATCTAAGTGAGTTTTAGTGTCAGAATATGAATGTCATCTGTWAYTAGCAAATGATTGATTTCATGAACCTTGTTTCTTAAGCTAAATATGTTAACGTGGGCTATTRTTTTAGCACTTTTCTGGAATGCTTGATTGTTTTCATTGCWATGCTGGGAAGCTRAGCAGAAGTAGACATGCTCATGTTATTTATGTTAGTGCAGGGTGAGCTGCACACAGMGYACTTCCTACTAGGYCACACCGCCTCAGTGTTAACAGTATAACTCTGGTTCATAGGCACATGYTTACTGCATACAATAGTTGTAGGATCAGCAGTATAGGCATTCAGGGCAGTTAGAGGGACATAAATTAGGCTACTTACATTGTCTACCAACYTCCATGGGATGATGTACAATTCCTTTATAAAACAAGCTTTGTTTCTAGAAGGTATCAAAATTGMCAATAAATGTTACCCACAGAACTGCAAAAGTCACATAGCCAGTTATGGAGGGACAGGGAGGGCCAACTTGATGCTGCATGCCTTCATTTGGTATAAATTCACACAGTCAGATCGCCACAGCTCTCACTAAACCAGCAGTAACATGGTTCTGGTTYTTTACTGTAAGCAGAAGACATAGATATGTTATCCTTATAGTAATCTCTTTCCAACAAGGTGGTTTGGGTTGAGACTTAAGGARCTAGCCTGTTGTTCAGATCTAGCCTGTCAGCATTGTTATTATGGTATGATACCAAAATATGCCGTTGACACAACTAAGGAACAAAATGTATACCAACATATACTGTGTAGRTTCTATATCTGGGGCTTTGTAATATAAATTAGAGGTCTAGATAATGTGTGTMGCTCTTCCATTACCTGCTACCATGGTTAACAGAGGCAACCACAGCCTTGTTTTGTAGCATACCTTGGCGTGTTTTACAACCTGAAAATGGGAGTCCTCAATTTGSGCTCTATTTGTCCCAATGACTGATGCCCACTGCAATCCCTTTTACTGGCTTGTTGTGATTATTTCTCCTCCTGAAGAGGTGACTCACTCTCGTTCCCTCGTTTTTCCTCTCCTAAATCTCTCTTCCATCTATTAAACACCCTGTTTGTCACCTAGATCATTATTAGAACCCAGACTTCATTTRCCCCCTCTCTATCCTCCTCCCTCCATCCAATGGTTCTTTAAGGTCAGACCACCAGACAGACAGATGGCGAGATGTTTCTTTGGCTACCTACCTGTCTGCAAGGCTTCTTATTGGATCAGAGTCACACATGATTTATGGTGATGTCACAGGCCCGAGACATTCTGGTGTTGTTGTCGGTTCATTATTCACCGTGTTTCATTCAGATCCCAACCAAAGGATTTATACTTACCGACCTGCTTGATTCGGTCTTAGGTAGCAACATCTGAAATTGTGTAGGGGACTCTGTATATCATACACTACAGCTGAGGAACAATGGGAAAGTCTTTCTGCTTTGAAAGTTGATCAACTTGTAACCCCACTTTTGAGAAAATGGCCCTTGAATGTTTTTCCTCYCCTACTGGAGAGCTCMTCTTTGTCTACACCCATTCAGCATTTTTCACACCCTCTTAAGCCTTAGCCCCACCCATCTCTTTAAGGATTCACATGTGAGGCCATGTGCTAAACAGAGTGAGTATGCTAGTGTACTAAACAACCAAAGATTTCAAGACTAAAGGCTGGTTTATAKTARGTCTAWSGACATGTCTGTAGACAGTTGTCGCAGTGACATCATGAACATTCTATTGTCGGCTGACGTCAAACTTGTCATTGTCATTATGAAAACYCCAATAAACCATACYTTTAAAAAATGAATTTAGTATATGTCAATCTAGCAAACCAGGCAACAAAAAGCAACTTTCTGAACAATATTTTGGTTSGTTTCGAGCTTGTTAGCTAGCTAGCTAATGTTAAGTTAGCTGGCTAACCAGTTAAAATAATGACCAGATCATATAGCTGACAACATCTTAACTTTAGCTAATTTGTATACATTACAGAAAAATAAATCCACAACAAGATAATTATTTACAAATGGAAAGCTAATTACAGAAAATAGCTTACGGTTGTCAGTGTGACGAAATAAAAACAGGGCATTCTACCGGATCATTTTTTAAACTTGGACACCGTCCACGCTTCTCCCACTGTGTCATGGATGCCATGGTTGCCCTTAGTATGAAGATGTAATCCGGAGACAGGTGTTTTATACAACAGCCTTTTGTGTGTTCTCTTTTTGATTCCCTCGCATATTTGCAATCAAACGGCCAAATTTCCTCGTTCRCCTTAGCTATTATACTCTGCTTCCACCGGGCATTCCACTGATTTCAAAACTCGGCCCTCCAGAAGGTGGAGAYCAACACTTTTGCATTTCTTTATGATATAATTTTTTTAATAATTATGCTTTAGAAAGGATTACCTACACATACTGAGCAGCTCATGTTACATGGCAGACCAGTCTCAACTCATCTCTTGGCATGTCCAGGCCATCCATTATCTCAGCCAATCATGGCTAGCGGGAAGGTTCCTGTCTGTTTCCATAGTTACAGATGGCATACAAGTTTGTTATTAAGGCACATGAAAGTTCCAGAAGGCATTTCTGCCAAAATACGCAATTTGATTTAAAAAATAATGTTTACGTTCAAAGGCTTCTCATGTGAAGTAGTGACGCGTGACATATGCCTACTTTCCTGAAACGAGTCACATACAGTTCACACTGAGAACAATGACTTTGCTTTTGAGAACAGTCACACATCAACACTGTTTAATGACTCAATAGATAAATGAGCAGCAGTGTTGATGAATGAGGATCCTTCTCAAGGACAAAAGGGCAGAAACATCATCTTGGGAAGAATGCTGAAGTTGTATTCAATATTTGACCATTTCATTATTTAGTTTTGTTTACTTGTAACTCTGACTGTATTATGTGGTTTATTCTATAGTTATCTAAAAACAGTAATTACAGAAAGACCCCTGGACGCACAGCCAATGGATCAGAACCTGCACATGCATGGCCACATCGATCCATATCCCCACCACTACCACATTTCATAAAACCTCCCTTTAAACCTCACTGAATAWCCTGCTTTAAAAACGACCTCAGCCACACACAGTGGATAGGACACCAASTCATTCTACTAAGATCTTGATATGGTCTAGTTCAGTGATGGCAACAAGGCTAGGGGCCGGCTCTGAATGCATGTATGTATGTGGGTACGCAGACCTCTCACYAAGAGTATATTTTTTGTGTCCCCAAACCCCATCAACGTTGCCCATCCCTGGTCTAATTGGTGAAACAAAACAGATACTTAAACTTGCAATATGCAGAAATCGCCCCGCCATTTCCTGGTTGCAAAAATTCCAATAGTTTGCCAACGTTTTCAGTTTATGTGACAAAACAAGCAGTCATTGTGGAGAGAATCATTGTACCATCTAAACCACTGTGAAATATATTMTCCATAACCAAAAATATRGTATTTTCAGCTGTTTGAAYCTGGTGTACAAAACTGAAAGTAAAAGACGAAAAAACGATAGCGCACATAGAACAGATCTACCACTTCTTAGACTTGCTTTCAATGAGTGGCAGATCTATAACTTGCATTTCTATGTGAATTGGGTATTGGTCGGGTCCCCCAAAAAGTGACATATTCTGGCTTTCAACATGTTTGCTTTGCAAAAACAATGTTATTTTCAACATACTGAGTTTGCTGTATGCCAACATACTGTATGTGCCTATAGAAGTATGTTTAGTGTCAGTCTCTCTCTCTCCATCCATCTATCCATCCATCACCAGCCAGGCCTGAGTCAGAGAGAGTGGGAGTGGGAGGAAGAGAGGAGAGGAGAGGAGGAAGAGAGGGGGAGGAGGAAGAGAGGAATGAGAGGAGGAAGAGAGGAGAGGAGGAAGAGAGGAATGAGAGGTAGAGAGGAGAGGGGAATAGAGGAATGAGAGGTAGAGAGGAGAGGAGGAAGAGAGGGGAGGAGGAATAGAGGAATGAGAGGTAGAGAGGAGAGGAGGAAGAGAGGGGGAGAGGAGGAAGAGAGGGGAATGAGAGGAGGAAAGAGAGGAATGAGAGGGTAGAGGGAGATAGGGGGAGGAGGAAGAGGGAATGAAGAGGTAGAGAGGAGAGGAAGGAAGAGAGGATGAGAGGTAGATGGAGAGATGAGGGGGAGGAGGAAGAGAGGAATGAGAGGTGAGAGGAGAGAAATGAGAGGTAGAGAGGAGATAGGAGGAAGAGAGGAATGAGGAGTAGAGAGGAGAGGAGAGGAGGTAGAGAGGAGATGAGGGGGAGGAGGAAATAGGGAGATGAGAGATATAGAGGTGAGGAGGAAGAGAGGGAGAGGATAGAGAGGAGAGGAGATGAGGAAGAGAGGGATGAGAGGTGGAGAGGAGGAAGAGAGGATTGAGAGGTAGAGAGGAGAGGGATGAGGAATGAGAGGTAGAGAGAAGGAGAGGAGGAAGAGAGGAAGGAGAGGAGATAAGGAAGAGAGGTAGAGAGGAGAGGAGAGAGGAAGAGAGGGGAGGAGGAAGAGAGGGATGAGAGGAGAGGAGGAAGAGAGGAATGAAGGGTAGAGAGGAGAGGAGGAAGAGAGGATATGAGGGGGAGGAGGAATAGAGGAATGAGAGGTAGAGAGGAGAGGAGGAAGAGAGGGATGAGAGGTAGAGATAAAGAGAGGAGATGAGGAAGAGAGGTTAAGAGGAGAGGAGGAAGAAAGGATTGAGAGGTAGAGAGGAGAGGAGATGAGGAAGAGAGGAGTGAGAGGAGAGGAGATGAGGAAGAGAGGTAGAGAGGAGAGGAGAAGAAAGGATTGAGAGGTAGAGAGGAGAGGAGATGAGAAATGAGAGGTAGAGAGGAGAGGAGTGAGGAATGAGAGAGAGGAGATGAGGAATAGAGGAGAGGAGATGAGGAAATGAGAGGTAGAGAGGAGAGGAGATGAGGAAGAGAGGAGATGAGGAAAAAGAGGAATGAGAGGTAGAGAGGAGAGGAGATGAGGAAGAGAGGAGATGAGGAATGAGTAGGTAGAGATGGAGAGGAGACGGAGAGGAGAGGAGGTGGTCACTGCTGTTTGTCTACCTAAGCTGTTTGGACAGCTTGTTATTGCAGTACCACTGCCCCTGTTGTAAGATGATGACCACTATCCTCTCCTACCCCCTCAATCTCAAACTAAAAGACAACCAAACCCCTATCAGATAACATTTACTATCCACATGAACCCTCTGCAGCCATGTTGTATAGAAATGACACCTATTCCTTATAGTGCACTACTTTTGACCAGGGCCATATACCCTATTCTGCTCTGGTAAAAGAAATGCACTATATTGGTAATTGGGTGCCATTTGGGACACAGACCATAGTGATAGTGTGACTGTTTTGGTGCCATTGGTTGATGTACATCATACTGGCTTTATTGACCTGGCTGTAACTCTGGCTGTGAAAGGCCTGGCTGTAACTTTGGCTGTGAAAGGCCTGGCTGTAACTCTGGCTGTGAAGGCTGGCTGTAACTCTGGCTGTGAAAGGCCTGGCTGTAACTCTGGCTGTGAAAGCCCTGGCTGTAACTCTGGCTGTGAAAGACCTGGCTGTAACTCTGGCTGTGAAAGGCCTGGCTGCCAGCACTTAATGGTAGGACTGGCTGTTCTCAGGTTCCAACTGACTATGCTGTTGTCACTCGTGTTATATTTACACTTGCTCTAATTGGCTATCACTGGAGTCAGCAGAGTGGAACCATCTGTCAAGCCAGACATCTGCCAAGCCTTTACCCCCCCCGAAGTGATAGTTTTCTAGGAGGAGAGGCCGTGCCCCTAAGACAAACCACCTCCACCTCTAACCCCTCTTCCTCTGCCTAGTAGTTTCCATGTCTAACAGCCCAAATATCAAGCATGATATGAGGGGAATCAGTGGCAGAGTATGAGAGAGAGAGGGAGGGAGAGATGTAGGGAGGAAAAGAGATAGGAAGGAGAGGGGAGAATTCATTTTTTTTTTTTGACAACCTTTGAATTTCCTCAACTGTTCCCCCCTGTTGTTTTTATACCTTTTAATTTAAATGATTAGTCACTCACACAGACGTTTGTTAGAAATGTTATTATTTTTCTATTATTTATCTTCTTTTTTTTTCATTGTTGGGAAGTCAGCATTTCACTGTTAATCTACTACACCTGTTGTTTACGAAGCATGTAACAAAGAAAATGTGATTTGATTTTTGATGTTTTTATCCTGCGTGGTGTCTGGGAAAGGTGGAGATGTTTAAGCCTGTTTATTGACGTCTTCTCGTGTTAAGAGCCATGATGGCTGATAATTTAACGGTTGGTAGGTCTGCCTCTGGCCAGAAACTGCATAAGTATTTGCTTCAAAGCCTTGAAGAAGTAGTTCACTCTTATACAACTTCTTGTTAGATGGTTCCTCAGCCTGAAASTAGTRRACCYGCCAAGAGAAACTGTAGTCTATGGTTCAGTCTTCTTTAAACAGCCATTACTAAAGATCTATTGAAGTGATGGGGGCATGTGAGCATGTGTTTTTTAAATMGCCAAATCCAATTTAAATAACAGCAAAACAAATATGGAGTTGATTTTGAAGATTTTTTTTTTTGATATGCTCACATTCCCCCATCACATCTATTGATTTTTAGCTAGTGGTGTGTAAAGTTAGCTGGAGATTGTAATGGCTGTTTAAAGAGAACTGAACGATGGATTACAGTTGCTCCTGGCCAATAGACTACTTTCAGGGTGAAGAACCATCTAATATCAAGCTGTAAAATAGTAAACTACTCCTTTAATGCGTTATCAGAAAAAAGATGAAGCTCCTCTCATCCTGTCCTCGCTCCTCTGCTGACATCGCAGGGCTGAAAGTCACAGCACTATTAAACYCCATCTTAAAACAAGTCAGCAAGAAACACCTACAGGTGCTGACCCTGTTCATTTGCCTTTAAGGCATCATCCTACCAGTCAAGGACACATTGGTGTGTGTTTCAGATGAGTGCAGCTGCTCTAAAGGCTGTGAAAGGTGAAAGGTGAAATCAATCCTAATGAATAGTAAGAACAACTTCATCCTCATCATAAAAACGATCCCTGTAGTCCAAGAGCCAGTTGAGTTGAGCGCACAGGCCTCATTTAGTTATGCCACTTATAGACATTTAAAAAACCTGTTTTCCTGAATGTTTCACCACGGTGAAGGAAGCCAACACAAGTTATAGGGAAGTCACATTGAGCCTGCAGCAACTGCAAGCTTGATCCTTGTCTTGTAGAATCACAAGACGCAGCGTCAGAGGCCTTCACYTTAACGACGGCGCTGTAGAACATCGGTTAATTGTAGAATTGACGATAAAAAATAGATCTATATAAAACATGACATACATATATATAGATAGATAATAGTATAAAACATTTTGTCTTCTGCAACACCCCACCTTACCAACTGTCTTCCAGTAAGTAAGGAGCCTTMGCTTGTGCGAGCCAGAACAGCTCATAGGAGCAGGATCTCCTGTTTCTGTAGCATCCAGGACAAGGACGCTGGTCTACCGCAGGGCCCTACCCCCAATCTATCTCCTTAATGCTGAGTGTGAAGCAGAGAGGCATCAGGTCCCATTTTTACAGTCTTCGGTATGACTCAGCCAGGGACCGAACTCCCAACCTTCCAATCTCAGGTTGGACACTCTAACTACAAGGTCACTGAACTGTCTTCCAGACCTGGGTTCAAATACTTTACCTGTGCTTGATTGAGCTTGCCTGGCTTATTGAGCCAATAGGATAAGTCCCAAACCTGTAAAGCCCACCAATCTGACACTCCTGGCAGGCTAAAGCAAACGCTCAAAGTATATGAACAATTTCAAATAGAATTTGAAGCCAGGTCTGACATAGCAGCTGGTTGTCAGCATAGAGAGAGTTAATAGATGGGCTTTATAAACTTCTTAGTTAAAACGACAACATCTGTATGTGCCGTCCCTTTAAAACAATCCAGCAGCAATTTCCCTGGTTAAACAGTAAACACAGGGACATTGGTACTGGCATCTCCATCAGTCAGACACTTAAACCAAATAATGAAGGTGTAGCTCTCAGCCTGACCGACATGCTAAAGGGCCTGCTCCCCCTGGCCCCCTCCCCCTGGCCCCCACAGAGGTGTGTGCGTGCGCCTGTGAGTGTGCAAGAGAGATGTTGTGATTTAGTTTTCTGGTACAGACACTATAGCTCCAGTCTCTAGCAGTAGTGTTTACACTGGCAGATTGCATGCATACTTATTCCCAGTCGAATATAATATTTTATATATATACCATTTAGCAGATGCTTTTATCCAAAGCAACTTATTCATGTGCATACATAACATCACAGCGGCAACATCACATCTCTCATCAACCAAATCACAATACATTGACCCCCCCGCTTTTACACTGCTGCTACTCGCTATTTATTATAGTCACTATACAAATGACCTCAACTAACCTGTACCCCTGCACATACTACCTGTACCCCCGCACATACGTATGTAGCCTCGTTATTGTTATGTCATTTTCTTGTTACTTTTTGATGTAATTTTTTTCCACTTTAGTTTATTTAGCAAATATTTTGTGAACTGTATTTCTTGAACTGCGTTGTTGGTTAAGGGATTGTAAGTAAGCATTTCACGATAAGTGCTGTTGTATTCAGCGCATGTGACAAATACAATTTGATTTGATATTGAATATTGATACGAGAATCAACATTGGTCAACCATCAATGAAACGTACAGYCCATCAGCTGCTGAAAGGTCGGAGGTGGAGGCCGCTCATTGGCTTTTCGTCAGAGTTTGTTCACACAACCAATGAGGGCTGGGTTAATTCCTGCTTAATGGGGGGCTTGGAGAGGACATCATACCTGGAACTCATTYATTGGCCAATTCTTGTTTTACCAAGGAGGCACTTGGGGTCCTTCATGTTCTGTGTCTGCATAACCTGTTGTTCAGTAAACCATTCAGTAACCTTGTATTTATTCTACACCACTAGGGAAAACTGTACAAAACCATGACCTTATGAGGGAAGTCTTCCTGCTATTTTCATCATTTGTTTTTCTATCACAATGATCATAGTTTATTTATTTTATTTAACCTTTATTTAATTAGGCATATCAGTTAAGAACACATTTTTATTTATGATGACGGCCTACCCCGGCCAAACCCGGATGACACTGGGCCAATTGTGCGCCGCCCTATGGGACRCCCAATCACGTCCGGATGTGATACAGCCTGGATTCGAAKCAGGGAATGTAGTGACACCTCTTGCACTGAGATGCAGTGCGTTTGACCGCTGCACCACTCAGGAGTCCTAAATAATAGAATATAATAAATAAAATAGTACTGTATCTGTAGAATAGAACATGTTTTTTTTGTTATCGTGCTGGCACTGCTGCCGTTATATTTCTTAGGTAGAGTTGAGAACAAAGAATACCAAGTATCTGTCTTGATATGAATGAATAGCTGTAGGAATGTTTTATTTCTTAAATTGAGTGAACAATATGCATAACTGAAGGGCGAAGGAACTGAATGGTTGTTGTGTAACTATTCKCTGCCTTAGAGAACGCAGGGCATAGTTTTTTTTACGTCTCTTTGGACAGCTGGTGAGGGCCGGTGGGTTAGGCTTGTAGGCAGTCAGTCAATGTAGGCAGCCAGTCGGTCACCACAGAGCTGTCACCTGTGCTTTATGTTTTCAGATCAGTGCAGAATCTGTTGAAGGAGAGGAGAAAAGGAGAAGTCATGTTAGACTATTGAGATGCACCCCATGTCCAAGCCAACCTACATTGGAGCGTGAGGCGTGGTGGTACGGCAGACAGTTTGTGATTAAGATGTGTTTTTCCTGGTTGAAAGGGCCTTCATGGGACCCAGTCAGACATCCCCCCCGGCTGGCTGTACATGTCTTGATGAGATGTGGCAGAGGCCCTATAACCCAGCTAATGTCCTTCTCTGCAGTACACAACATAGTCTCATGAGCTATTCTTTCCATTTGAACATTGAGATGAAATATAGGTCATGATACTATGTTTACAATACAGTTCTAACTCCTCCTCATCTCCTTAACTGGGCATGGCATATTGAGTGTGAGTTAATGCATAGGTCCAAAGCCGTGTAGTTATAGTGAGAGCAGGGCAACTATCACATGGGTCATAAACTTACATTTACATTTACATTTAAGTCATTTAGCAGACGCTCTTATCCAGAGCGACTTACAAATTGGTGCATTCACCTTATGAAATCCAGTGGAACAACCACTTTACAATAGTGCATCTAACTCTTTTAAGGGGGAGGGGTGGGGTTAGGAGGATTACTTTATCCTATCCTAGGTATTCCTTAAAGAGGTGGGGTTTCAGGTGTCTCCGGAAGGTGGTGATTGACTCCGCTGACCTGGCGTCGTGAGGGAGTTTGTTCCACCATTGGGGAACAAATGGTTAACCTTAACCTTGATTATTAACCTTAACTCATTAACCTTGAGAATTAAGAAACCTTGATTTAATTAGATTTTTTTTTTTTTAAATGTGTTCACCATCACATCTCCTCAGACCCATCCACCTGGTAAAGATCAGTGTAGTGTGTTGAATGGATGTGTTAGCTAGCCTGGTTAAACCTGACTGAATGCTGTTTCACTGGTGAGCTCAGCTTTCAGTCTGGTTTGACCAGGCTGTGTCGTAGCTGTAATAAACTGCAGAATATTTAAAGGGACAGGGGGTGTCATGCATCCATTATTTTAGGGGGGAGAGTTGATGGAGAATTTGGAGTTTTTCAAACTCCTGAAACAGCTTTTTTCCTGCAATATATAGCATAATCATTATGCCTAACTCTATGTAGAAAAATACATATTTCTTGTTTTTATTTTTCTGCATAAGTTATGTAAGCATACCTCATTACCTGTTCAATTGTAATTTTAGTTAATGATGCACATTGATTCTTTAAGAACTGTTATGCCTTTTAGTACAACTGCCATGGTATATAGTATCATAAACCAAGAATTAAAGCCATTTTTGTAGTTCCTAAAGTCTAGCAACCTTGCCAGCAGGCATGCCAGCTAAGATAGTTAGACAAGCCTGAAATTGTTAATCAAATTGCTAGGTGGCTAGTATTGCAGAAAAATGTATTACTTTACATACATACCTCCTGCGAGTCCTGCCCATCACCGGCAGCAAAAATCAAATCAAACGCTGTGTGTGTCACTCGACACTCCCTCCTCCTCCACTCACGATACTCTCTGCAAGCATATCTTTGCTTCGTGATGCACCTTGGAAGGAACCCCTTACGAGGGAGAATAGTTCCCCCCTCCGCAAAACACTGCTGACATCTTTTTATAAATAATTATGAGAAAACGTGGGCTTAAATTAAGTTTAGTYATGAATTTATAAAAAGAAAAAGGACATCTGATGGGGCACGTGCCCTTGTGCCCCCTACGGGCATGACACCTCTGAAAGATTAGCGTTGAGGCTTACTCCTGCACTTTTACATTGATGTTGTTGAAACTGAAATGTTGATTCATGTGCACTGCCCCTGTCAGAACTATATTAATAAAATAAAAGTCCATAGTGGATGGAGAACAACACAACAGGATGTGGACGGTGCAGCCAAAAGCGGCCATGTTTTTTTATCTCACTATCCATTAGCCTTATTGGGAGCCAAAAATATGTTTTTAATTGGCAGCGGGGCCCTTGCCCACCCTCTTCCAGAGCAATACTGAATTACATTTTTTAAGCCCATACAGGGTGAAAGGTTTCACCGCCGCATTACGAAATTGCCGTCTGGAGACAAAGTAATTGTCCCGCCCGGGTTCTAATAGAAATGGTATTGCCGTGATCAAGTTTTGACATTATTAAGGATGACAGGTAGGATTCATTCTATGATTAAATGTACATAATGGAATGGTGGGGGCAGTAACTAGGTCCAGGAAGAGATGCACTGACCTGCATACCTTATATTATTATATTGCCCTCACACTGGCCAGAGAGTTACAACAATACAACCGCTTAGCGCTCTGTCATTACACTTCCTATCATGGTCATTAGTCAGATAGCCGGCTTGGTACACCGGGTTCAGTTCTTATTTCACCAGTCATTAGGTTACATTGAATATGTTCAACAATACAGAAATCTAGCTTCTTTTTTTTTTTGCTAATGTTTTTTAGTATTTTTTTGTACCGTCTTTGATGCTGACGCTAGCGACGRTGGCTTACTTACTTACTAGTCTGTTTTGGGAATTCTTGGATAATGTTCTGACACATTTGGCTGATCTCCCACTCCTCTGCAGTTGTCTTTTGTATTTTGGTCTTTACTGTGTGTCTTCTAAATGTAGTGAGGTTTTAGACGGCTTTAAATGGAGTGAGGTTTTAAATGTTCTGAGATGTGGTGGGGGTTTAAAAGGGCTTAGATGAAAGAAAATGAACAGAAGGAATTGAGACATTTTTACCTCTACAGGATCCACATGCATCATATTATAAATCATAGTCTRTCCTATCACTCCACACTTCACAGATACAGTACACATATACATAGGACTCAGTGTGTAAAGTGATCAGTAGTAACAGTACACAGTAGAGGTCGACCGATTATGATTTTTKAACGCCGATACCGACTATTGGAGGACCAAAAAAAGCCGGTACCGATTAATCGGCCGATTAAAAAAAGATATATATATAATTGTAATAATGACAGTTACAACAATACTGAATGAACACTTATTTTAACTTAATATAATACATCAATAAAATCAATTTAGCCTCAAATGAAAATGAAACATGTTCAATTTGGTTTAAATAATGCAAAAACAAAGTGTTGGAGAATCAAATCAATCAAATTTATTTATATAGCCCTTCGTACATCAGCTGATATCTCAAAGTGCTGTACAGAACCCAGCCTAAAACCCAAACGCAAGCAATGCAGGTGTAGAAGCACGGTGGCTAGGAAAAACTCCCTAGAAAGGCCAAAACCTAGGAAGAAACCTAGGAGGAACCAGGCTATGAGGGGTGGCCAGTCCTCTTCTGGCGGTGCCGGGTGGAGATTATAACAGAACATGGCCAATATGTTCAAATGTTCATAAATTACCAGCATGGTCAAATAATAATAATCCAGTAGTGTTCGAGGGTGCAGCACCTCAGGAGTAAATGTCAGTTGGCTTTTCATAGCCGATCATTAAGAGTATCTCTAACGCTCCTGCGATCTCTGGAGGTTGAAAACAGCAGGTCTGGGAGAAGAAAGAAAAAGTGCAATATGTGCCATGTAAAAAAGCTAACGTTTAAATTCCTTGCTCAGAACATGAGAACATATGAAAGCTGGTGGTTCCTTTTAACAGGAGTCTTCAATATTCCCAGGTAAGAAGTTTTAGGTTGTAGTTATTATAAGAATTATAGGACTATTTCTCTCTATACGATTTTGTATTTCATATACCTTTGACTATTGGATGTTCTTATAGCACTTTAGTGTTGCCAGTGTAACAGTATAGCTTCCGTCCCTCTCCTCGCTCCTACCTGGGCTCGAACCAGGAACACATCGACAACAGCCACCCTCGAAGCAGCGTTACCCATCAATCCACAAAAGCCGCGGCCTTGCAGGCAGGGGAAAAACCACTCCAAGTCTCAGAGCGAGTGACGTTTGAAACGCTATTAGCGCGCACCCCGCTAATTAGCTAGCCATTTCACATCGGTTACACCAGCCTAATCTCGGGAGTTGATAGGCTTGAAGTCATAAACAGCTCAATGCTTGAAGCACAGCGACGAGCTGCTGGCAAAACGCACGAAAGTGCTGTTTGAATGAATGCTTACGAGCCTGCTGGTGCTACCATCGCTCAGTCAGACTGCTCTATCAAATCATAGACTTAGTTATAACATAATAACACACAGAAATACGAGCCTTAGGTCATTAATATGGTCAATCCGGAAACTGTCATCTCGAAAACAAAACGTTTATTCTTTCAGTGAAATACGGAACCGTTCTTATTTTATCTAACGGGTGGCATCCATAAGTCTAAATATTCCTGTTACATTGCACAACCTTCAATGTATGTCATAATTACGTAAAATTCTGGCAAATTAGGCGGCCCAAACTGTTGCATATACACTGACTCTGCGTGCAATGAATGCAAGGAAGTGACACAATTTCACCTGGTTAATATTGCCTGCTAACCTGGATTTCTTTTAGCAAAATATGCAGGTTTAAAAATATATACTTCTGTGTATTGATTTTAAGAAAGGCATTGATGTTTTGGTTAGGTACAGTCGTGCAACGATTGTGCTTTTTTCGCAAATGCGCTTTTGTTAAATCATCCCCCTTTGGCGAAGTTGGCTGTCTTTGTTAGGAAGAAATAGTCTTCACAGAGTTCGCAACGAGCCAGGTTAGCAGGCAATATTAACTAAATATGCAGGTTTAAAAAATATATACTTGTGTATTGATTTTAAGAAAGGCATTGATGTTATGGTTAGGTACACATTGAAGCAAGACAGTCCTTTTTCGCGAAATACGCACCGCATCGATTATATGCAACGCAGGACACGCTAGATAAACTAGTAATATCATCAACCATGTGTAGTTAACTAGTGATTATGATTGATTGTTTTTTATAAGATAAGTTTAATGCTAGCTAGCAACTTACCTTGTCTTCTTACTGCATTCGCGTAACAGGCAGTCTCCTGGTGGAGTGCAATGTAATCAGGGTGGTTAAGCGTTGGACTAGTTAACTGTAAGGTTGCAAGATTGAATCCCCGAGCTGACAAGGTAAAAATCTGTCATTCTGCCCCTGAACAAGGCAGTCAACCCACCGTTCCTAGGCCGTCATTGAAATAAGAATGTGTTCTTAACTGACTTGCCTAGTTAAATAAAGGATAAATAAAGGTGTAAAAAAAAAAAAAAACAATCGGCCAAATCGGTGTCCAAAATTACGATTTCCGATTGTTAATGAAAACTTGAAATCGGCCCTAATTAATCGTCCATTCCGATTAATCGGTCGACCTCTAGTACACAGTGTCTCACGGTCCTCCTTGTGGAACCAGATATCAGTTTAATCTTGTCAAATTTAAACATCATTCACCACGGCTATGTCCCTATAGACCCTGYTCGAAAGCAGTGRACTAAATAGGGAATACGGTGCTATTTGGGTCCAGCCCTAGAGTCTGTTGAAACAAATACCTGAGTGGAATGGCCTTTCCAGTATAACTAACTGTTTAGGCTCAACTCCTGAGTGGCTTCCTATTGGAGCCTACTGTGGATGACCTCATAGGTGACATTCCAAACCTCTCCTRATAAAACGGTACGTTTGGATGCTGATGGGTTGATATCCGTTAGTTATTCACCATAATTAATGCAAATGCCATGATGCCATAAGGCTATAATTACATACATTTCAAGTGTCAATGCTCAAGTCTTCCATTGACAAAAACAAATGATTTATGCAATGTCTGCGTTGCACACGCTTATCTCAAGTGAATCAGGCTCTTTGAATGATGATCACATGAGGCATTTCGTATTGGCATGTACATTGGGAAGGCTTTTGATTTTATCTGTATAGTGTTTTGACTGTCAGTGTTTGTATAGTACGGTGCATAAACTAGACCCTCTGTCCTACCCCAAGACAAATGAAATGAACTGAAGTGGAAGTCACTGTTTCTCTCCGTTGATGCCCCTAGCAGACAGGCACTCATTTACACACGCAGAATATTTGTTAAACTYGTTAATTATCATTTGTCTCCATGGGAAAGTGGTTGATTTTGTCAGTAATGCCTAATTTTGCTGGGTTATGATAAGGGGAGTGGTGACCTCAATAGACAAGATTATACTCAATGGGACGTTTCTGATTCATACTACAAAGTAGAGTAAGACTGTTTTTGGTTATATAAAAAATATTTGTTTTACACATTGAGGAAACTTATCAAAGATGATACAACTATATGTATTGTTATTTTGTTTACAAAATCTAGTTTGCTCTTCATTTTCGTTGTAACAATARGATGTAGCTTAAGTAAATGATTTAAATGACCCATTTTGAAAGCTTTCTGGGCAGTTCAATGTGCTACTTTCTCTAGGCCTGATTTACTCCAATTAAACCGACATGTAACGTGTGCTTCGACAAGGCAATTATAMCCCTGAATATCGCAACCCAGGGGCGCATTTGCAAATCTGTTTAGTTTAATTTCCCCTTAATTTCCCAAACACTTGGAGAGCCATGGAGCGAAGCCTCTGAGATTTCATTACATTTAATCCATGGTTATTAACTCTTATGAAATGATGACATACTTTCATTGTGTAATTGGACACGAGAAGAACATAACAAGAACCTAATTCTCCAAGCATTTTACACGAGGTCAAGGTCAAGTTCATTATGCCATTTGTAGGTATTAGAAAACATACATAGAGTCACATATCACGTCATGATACCGATATTAGCACTGATCGCTCATCATGTRKAAATCATCTATAAGTGACTTTGTTTCACAATCAATTTAACATGCTAATATCGGTARSAGGACTTGGATGGGATACGTGCCACAATTGTCGAAAACYTTAGCATTTGGAAACAAGGAAACTTAACCAAAGCCTGAGTTGCTGTCCGACCTTGTCCAGAGACTTCTTACACACAAGTCATTTTGACATTTGGGTGAACTATCCCTTTAAGTCGTCGACACCTGTCCTCCGCTGGCCTTTCCCTGTCACTACCTCCTTGTGCAGTCACAGCACAGTCACAGTTTCTGTGTTAGGACTTACCCTGTGTCCCCTCTCCTGGGTATGTCCCAGACACAGTGACACAAGTGACAGAGTGAGGGACTGGGGGACACTGGGTGGACAGAGGTCATGTCACACGTCACCCAGAGTTCATCAGGCAGAGAGAGAGAGGTGTACTGTCACATAAGAACACCCATGGCTGTATTTTAATAGCACGGCTTCCTCTCCGAGCCTCCGCCCTCCTTGTCTCCAGGTGAAATCAGTAGGGAAGAAGTCTGCATTAAGATTTGATGTGTTGCCCTCTTGTTTAAATTACATTTTAATATATACTATAGTGAGCTACGTATACAGTAGTGGTAATACCTTAGCTAAACATTTACCATAGGGACACATAGAGTTCTCTATGTAAATATGCGGTTGTGATAGCTGTCCAATATTAGTTATTGTGACTACTACAGCAGCTGTTTGAAGCAGCATTGTCTATGTTCCCATAGACCTGTACAGATGAGATCCAACCATCTGTAATGGTGCAGATAAAGGCGTTCTTCTGTAATGGTGCAGGTGAAGGTGTTCTTCTGTAATGGTGGAGGTAAAGGTGTTCTTCTGTAATGGTGGAGGTGAAGGTGTTCTTCTGTAATGGTGGAGGTGAAGGTGTTCTTCTGTAATGGTGGAGGTGAAGGCGTTTTTCTGTAATGGTGGAGGTGAAGGCGCTCTTCTGTAAAAGTGAGGTGTTGGCGTTCTTCTGTACTGGTGCAGGTGAAGGTGTTCTTCTGTAATGGTGCAGGTGAAGGCGTTATTCTGTACTGGTGCAGGTGAAGGTGATCTTCTGTAAAGGTGCAGGTGAATACGTTCTTCTGTACTGGTGCAGGTGAAGGTGTTCTTCTGTAAAGGTGCAGGTGAATACATTCTTCTGTAATGGTGCAGGTAAATACGTTCTTCTGTAATGGTGCAGGTGAATACGTTCTTCTGTAATGGTGGAGGTGAAGACATTCTTCTGTAATGGTGCAGGTGAAGACATTCTTCTGTAATGGTGCAGGTGAAGGTGTTCTTCTGTAATGGTGCAGGTGAATCTGTACTGGTGCCAAGGTGAAGGCGTGTCGTTTGCTGTAACTGGTGCATGTGAAGGGCGTTCTTCTATTGAGAATGGTGTTCCCAGGTGAAGGGCGGGGATTTCCTGCCTATCCTGGAATGCAGGTGAGCAGGTGTTCTTGCCTGTAATGGTGCGGTGAATGTCGTTTTCTCCTGCTAAAAGGTGCAGGTGAAGGCGTTTATTTTCTGTAATTGGTGGGCAGGTGAAGGCATTCTTCCTTGAAATGGTGCTAGGTTTGGAGGAGGTCGTTATTAACTGTACCGGATGCAGGCTGAAGGTGTTCTCTGGGTATGTGGTTGCAGGGCAATGTGGTTCTTCTGTAAAGGTGCCAGGCTGAGATACGTTCTCTCTGCTATTAGTGGTGAGGTGTAAGGGCGTTTCTTCTTGTAATGGTGCCAGGTGAAGGCGTTCCTGCTTTAATGGTACAGGTGAATGCGGCGTTCTTCTACGTAATTTGGTGCAGGTGAAAGGTGTCTCTTCTGTAATGGTGGGAGGTCGAAGGGTGTCTGTCTGTAATGGTGTGAGGTGAAGGCTGTTTTTCTGTAATGGGGAGGTGAAGGGCGCTCTTCTGTCATTTCGGGTCGCAGGTGTTGGCATTGTTCTTCCTGTACTCGGTGCAGGTGAAGGTGTTCTTCTGTAAATGGTGCAGATGAAGGCGTTATTTGTAAACTGGTCGCAGGTGAAGGTGTTCTTCTGTAGTGGTCAGGTGAAAGGCGTCTATTTCTGGTACCGGTGGAGGTGAAGGCGTTCTTCCTGTAATTGGTGGATGGTGGAAATGTGTTCTTCTGTAATGGTGCACATGTGCAAGGTCGTTCTGCTGTCAACTGGGTGGAGGTTGAAGGTGTTCTTCTGTTATATGGGTGGAGTGAAGTGCGTTTTTCTTGTAATGTGGAGGTGAAGGCGCCCTCTTTCTGTAAAAGTGCAGGGTGATAAGGCCGCTGTCTTCTGTAAATAAGTGCAGGTTGTTGGCGTTCTTCTGTTAAATGGGCTAGGTGAAAGGTGTTCTTCTGTAATGGTGCAGGTGAAGGCGTTATTCTGTACGGGTGCATGGTAAGTGGTTCTTACTGTAATTGGTGCAGGTGAAGGCGTTATTCTGTACCGTGCAGGTGAAGGTGTTCTTCTGTAATGTGGCTCTGGTGAATGTGTTTCTTTCTGTATAAGTGCCAGGTGACATAACGGTTCTTCTGTAGATTGGTGCCAGGTTGAATACGTTGCTTCTGTAACTGGTGCATTGTGGAAGGTGTCTCTTTCTGTAAAGGTGGCAATGTCTGTCATACGTCCTTCTGCAAGTGGAGTGAAGGTGAATACGTTCTTCTGGTTAAAGGTGCAGGTGAATATCGTTCTTACTGTAATCGGCGGAAGGTGAAGACATTCTTCTTTGTATTGCATGGTGCCAGTGAAGGTGTCTTCCTGTAATGGTCGGCAGGTGAATACTTTTCTTCTGTAAAGGTGGCACGTGAATGACGATTCTTCCTGTAATGGTGCAGGTGAAAGGTTCGTTCTTCTGTAAGATGGGGGCAGGTGAATACGTTCTCTGTAACGGCGCAGGTAAGGGTTCTTCTGTAATGGTGGAGGTGAACGGCGTTCTTCTGTAAGGTGCACGGTGAAGCGTTTCTTGCTTTAATGGTACATGGTGGAAGGCATTCTTCTTAATGGTGCAGGTGGAAGGCGTTCTTCTTTTAACTGGTACGGGTGGAGGTGTTCTTCTGTAGTGGGTGCAGTGAAGGCGTTCCTTCTGTAAGTGGTGCAGGTGAAAGGCGTTCTTTCTTTAATGGTACAGGTGGAAGCGTTATTCGTAATGGTGGCACGGCTGAAGGCGTTCTTTCTTTAATGGTCAGCAGGTGAAGGCGTTCTTCTGTAATGGTGCAGGTGAAGGCGCTTCTTTGCTGTAAAAGTGCAGGTGAAGCGCTCTTCTGTAAAGTGCAGGTGTTGGCGTTCTTCTGTTACTGTGCAGGTGAAGCGCGTTCTTCTTGTAATGGTACAGGTGAAGGCGTTCTTCTGTAACTGGTGCAAGGTGAAGGCGTTCTTCCTGTAATGGTTGCATGGTGGAAGGCGTTTCTTCTGTAATGGTGGCAGCGTGAAGCGCGTTCCTTCTTCTTAATGGTAGCAGGTGACGGTGTTCCTTCTGTACATGCGCTGCAGGCGACAGGCGTTCTTCCTGTAATGCGTGCACGGTGAGGCGTTCTTGCTTTAATGGTGCATGGTGAAGGCGTTTTTCTTTAATGGTGCAGGTGAAGGCGTTCTTGCTTTAATGGTGCAGGTGACAGGCCTGTTCTCTGTAATGGTGGCAGGTGGAAGGCGTTCATTCTTTAATGGTAGCCAGGTGAAGGGCGGTTCTTACTGTAAATCGGTACAGGTGAAGGCGTTCTTCTTGTATGGTGCAGGTTGAACGGGCCATCTCTTATTTAATGGTTACAGGTCCGAAGGCGTCTCTTCTGTAATGGTGCAGAATGCATAGGCGTTGTCTTCTGTAATGGTGCCAGCGTGAAGGCGTTCTGCCTGTAATGGTGTCAGGTGAAGGCGCTTCTTCTTAATGGGTACATGGTGAAGTGTCTTCTGTACATGGTGCAGGCGAGAGAGCGTTCTTCTGTAAGTGGTGCCAGGCGAAGGCGACTCTTCTTTAAATGGTGCAGGTGACGGCCGTCTTCTTCTTTAATGGTCGCATGGTGAAGGCAGCGTTCTCTCCATTTAGATGGTGCCCATGGTGAAGGCGTTCTTCTTAACTGGTGCAGGTGGTGAAGGCGTTCTTCTGTCAATGGTGCAGGTGACCAGGCGTTCTTCTTTAATGGTGCAGGTGAATGCGCGTTCTTCTCTGTAATGGTGTCAGGGCGAAGGCGTTTCTTCTCTGTGAATGCGTATGAAGGCTGAAGGGCCGTCGTTCTGTTAATGGGTGGCAGGTGAAGGCTGGTTCCTTCTGTAAATGGCTGGCACTTTTACAGTCTTTTCAAACCAAAAGAAAAATCACAGCGTCCTCGTGCTTTTTTTTT
>NC_036865.1:25331165-25339764 GCF_002910315.2 Salvelinus sp. IW2-2015 | reverse complement strand
ACACACACACACACACACACACACACACACACACACACACACACACACACAATGACCTTTAAGCTCTCGCTGGACCTTAGAGGACACACTCTAATATTATCCCCCTCTCGCTCATCTTCTGTCAATTCTCTCTCCCACTCCGCAACCTTGTTCTGTCACAGAGGACGTCCTATGTAATATTCTCTCATCRCTCCTTCCCTTCCATCTCTCCCCTCTTTACCTCTGTCCCTTTATTAGCCATGCTGGCTGGCTGTCACATCTCAAGGTCAAAGCCAATGAGCTGAGAGGGAGAGAGGGCAAGAAAGAGAGAGAGGGAGAGAGAAAGAGAGAGAGGGGAAGGGGGAGKCGGCGGGCAAAATCAAACATGAAAATTAAGAGATTAGCATGAACTGAACAGGTTTTCTTTGTGTTAGCTTCTCTCACAGTTGTGTATATTTTTTCTCTTGCAACCACAGGTGAAAGAGAAGCTATGCAGTATGCCTTTACGTACAATATCATTGTATCAGACTGAGACTGTGGCCATGTCCCAAATCTGGCTTGCTTACCGCTTACTAAAACTGCATACTGTGTACTAATCATACTGCATACTATCGTACCGTTTAGTCAAAACAAATGCAATAAGCAACAAATATCAATATACTAGGCTCCTCCTACTAAGAATGCCTTATCTAATATGCAATTGTGGTGTTTCCTGCCATTGGTTCATTTTGGTACAGCACCTCCCCTCAGCTGATTATCAGCTGTTGTCAAACAGATGTGGGTCTCAAAACACAATTCTCTTCTTCAGTAGTGTGCAGAGAATTCTACTACATTAAAAGTCTAAATAAGTATGACATCCTGACATTTAAAGCATACTATGTCACATACTTTAAAATCCTACTATTTAGAAAGCAAGTACGGGTATTCGTACATGGCCTACGTCTGTCCTTCTCTAACTGGGTCCCCCAGCCCGCCTTATCATCTCAGATTGACAGCAGCTCATTTCACAGAGCGTTATCGTGCTTCGTCAACTTGTCACAGCAAAACAGCTTTCACACATAATGCCTACCTGTCCTTCATACCTCTGTCTTCATGCCCTGCACATATAGCTCCTAAAGGTTCATCTGTATTACAAACGCTCGCTCACACACAGCTTACRTACTTTCTCGTTTTCTTCTTATTTCTATTTCTGATGTTTTTAGTCATCKATTTTGAATTCAGGCTGTAACACAACAWAATATGGAATAAGTCACGGGGTATGAATACTTTCTGAAYGCWCTGTAACTTGTATTGGAGGTTCTAATGCTGGTTATTGCCGATCAGAATTATTAGAGAACAATCTCCAACACTACGCAACAATTAGTAATTGGWTTTATATCCACACAGATTATTACAGTATACTAACATTGCAGACTATAATTGGAACGTGATAAAAACGGTTGAGCACRAAATCAAGCCAAGAGGGCTCTGGTGTGTGTTTGGGTGATCAGGGTGATGTGTAGTTGGGGATGTGTGTGTGTGTTGTTTAATCCCTAGGGCTGGCAGTTGTAGCACCCATCCTGATTTGAGACTTGACCCTGTTGACTAAGTGAGTGATACGGATGGATTCTCCGGAATGCTGGGGGAGACTCAAACCGTGGAATTTTGCCATTGTTACAGAACCTCCCAGATGTTTACACACACGCACGCGTGCACATACACACACACTCTTGTCTCCTCCTGAATTCTCCTCTCATATAGTGCATTTGGAAAGTATTCAGACCCCTTCCCTTTTTCCACATTTTGTTACGTTACAGCCTTATACTAACATTTATTAAATAATTCCCCCCCTCACCAATCTACACAATACCCCATAATGACAAAGCAAAAACCGGGTTTAAGACATTTTTGCAAAACATTTTTTTTAATTAACGCAGAAATACCTTATTTACATAAGTATTCACATCCTTTGCTATGATTCTCGAAATTGAGATCAGGTGCATCCTGTTTCCATTGATCATCCTTGAGATGTTCCTACAACTTGATTGGAGTTCACTTGTGGTAAATTCAACAGACCATGAGGTTGTAATCGCTGCTTCAACAAAGTATTGAGTAAAGAGTCTGAATACTTATTTAAATGTGATATTTCAGTTTTTTATTTGTAATACATTTCCAAATATTTCTAAAAGTTTTTGCTTTGTCGTTATGGGGTATTGTGTGTAGATTGAGGGATTTAAAAATGTTAATCCATTTTAGAATAAAGCTGTAACGTAACAAAATGTGGAAAAATGAGTTGTCTAGACTCTAGGAGACATCAGTGTCTGTCCATCAGACACATCCTTCCACCTGCCACGCTCTGACTGGCTGACTGGCAGGAWGAGAGACAGGACGTCATTGGAAACTGGTTCCAAATCGCCCATGGCATCATGACTCATATCAGTGACAGCTGTGACAATGAAGTCAACCTGTCTTTGTGGTCTGTCAGTCAGTCCATCAGATGCAGTGTTCAAGACTGATGTAGACTGACAATGCATTGAGTCAGTGCAGGAAAGTGGAACAATTTCCGTTTAGTTTTAAGTCCYCTCTTAAATGACGTTTGATGACGGGGACAGTCCTCAACGTGAAATAAGTTCACATAAAATTTGTGTTAGTCATGAACTGACAGTCAAGGTGTATGTTGAACTTGGTATTTCCTTCAGTTTACAGTGGTGTTGCGTATGAGACAAGAGACAGATACAGACAGGAGGTACAGACACAGGATGGATGGCAGGACAGACACGGACGGACACACAGACAGGAGAAGAGAGAGACACAGGCAGACGGACAGAGAGAGAGAGAGGAGAGAGAGAAGACACACGGCGGACGGACAGAGAGAGAGAGAGAGAGAGAGAGACGCAGGCAGACGGCACAGAGAGAGAGAGAGAGAGAGAGACACAGGCGGACGGACAGAGAGAGAGAGAGAGAGAAGAGAGAGAGACGCAGGCAGACGGACAGAAGAAGAGGACGCAGGCAGACGGACGAGAGAGAGAGAGAGAGAGAGAGAGAGAGAGAGAGAGAGAGAGAGAGAGAGAGAGAGAGAGACGCAGGCAGACGGACAGAGAGAGAGAAGTTCAGGCAGACGCAGGCAGACGAACACGAGAGAGAACGCAGGCAGACAGACAGAGAGAGAGAGAGAGAGACGCAGCAGAACGGACAGAGAGAGACGCAGGCAGACGGACAGAGAGAGAGAGAGAGAGAGAGAGAGACGCAGGCAGACGGGACCGAGAGAGACGCAGGTAGACGGACAGAGGAGAGAGAGAAGACGCAGGCAGACGGACAGAGAGAGAAAGAGAGTTTCAGGCAGACGGACCGAGAGAGAGAGAGAGACCAGGCCGACGGACAGAGAGAGAGAGAGAGAGCGACGCAGGCAGACAGACCGAGAGTAGAGAGAGGAGAGAGACTGCAGGCAGACGGACAGAGAGAGAGAAGACGCAGGCAGACGGACAGAGAGAGAGATCCAGCAGAGAGTGGAGAGACCCAGATACGACAGACATACAGACAGACATACAGACAGACATACAGACAACATACAACCAGGCAACAGACAGGCAGACAGACAGACAGACAGACTTGTTTTTCCCTCACTCTGACATCAGTCTGTTTCTCTGTTTTTTAAGAAATAAAACCGGTAACTCTTTGACCTGAATGCCAAGCGTCACGTCTGGAGGAAACGTGGCACCATCCCTACGGTGAAGCACGGTGGTGGTAGCATCATGGTGGTGGCAGCATCATGGTGGTGGCAGCATCATGGTGGTGGTAGCATCATYGTGGTGGCAGCATCATGGTGGTGGCAGCATCATGGTGGTGGCAGCATCATGCTGCGTTGCGTGGATGTTTTTCAGCGGCAGGTACTGGGAGACTAGTCAGGATTGAMGGAAAGATGAACGGAGCAAAGTACAGAGATATCCTTGATGAAAACCTGCTCCAGAGCACTCAGGACCTCAGACTGGGGAAAAAGGTTKACTTTCAAACAGGACAACGACTTTAAGCACACAGCCAAGACAACGCAGGAGTGGCTTCGGGACGAGTCTCCGAACGTTCTTGAGTGGCCCAGCTGTACTCACTGCCAAAGGTGCTTCAACAAAGTACTGAGTAAAGGGTCTGAATACTTACKTAAATGTGATGTTTCAGTTTAATATTTGTAAACCTGTTTTTGTTTTGTCATTATGGGGTATTGTGTGTAGATTAATGAGGAAAAAAACMATTTAATCAATTTTAGATTAAGGCTGTAACTTGACAAAATGTTGAACAAGTCAAGTGGTCTGAATACTTTCCGAATGCACCGTATACAACAGGTAAAGAGATCATGTAGTTCTGTGTTTGCGTGTGATCAGYGGTGTATTCATTCRGCCAGTTCTGTTGAAAAACGTTTCTTAAACGGAACGAAACAGGGATCAACATACCTGAATTTGTSCAATACAAACTCTTGTTTGCAACTGTTGGACTAATGATTACAAACTAGGTCAGCTAGATACATGCAAGAGTGTGCAAGGCGGTATTGAATGTGTCACTGTCTGTCACCTTGATTACTCTGATTTGTCTCTCGACCTGTGTGCACCTGCGTTGTAAACTTTCATTCATAAGCTAGGTTGTAGCAACCTCATGATGGGTACAGGAAAAATATGAGTATCATGTAGTAGCCTAAACCTATCGATGTCACATTGAGCTGGGTGAATGGAATATGAATGACAGTCCAATATGCTGTAATAGAAATAAGGCCAGGCTCATAAAACATATATATTGTCCTCCCACATCTTAAACGGCACCAACCACCACTGGTGTTTATCATGTATCATGAGTGTCAGAGCAGCATATGATGTTGTGAATCTGAATCGTGTGGTAGCCGACACCGCCAGTTGAGACGCCRAGTGTGAGTCAGAAGGTCTTTCTGAGCAGGGTTGATGTGCGGAGAATACAAAGGTTGTTCATGCATGCTGAAGATGCCACATACTATACTGATGTCATGGCTGCTTTTCAAATGGCATCCCTATAGATATGAGAGAGAGAGAGTGTTCTCCTTTGAAATCCTTTGGCTGAGGCTCCAATCAGCCTCTGTCTTCCTGGAGGGCTTCACTTCACCCTGTTAAACCCAGTCAGGCTAGAACAAAATGGTTGAATGGACCAAGGACAATCCATGGTACATGAAAAGGTCCAAGAGAGCCTGTGTTACTTTGAGTGCTTCACTGCCTTTTACTATAAATTAGTCCACTATTGAAAGTACACTATATATACAAAAGTATGTGGACACCCCTTCAAATGAGTGGATTTGGCTATTTCAGAAACACCCGTTGCTGACAGGTGTATAAATTCAAGCACACCGCCATGCAATCTCCATAGACAAACATTTGCAGTAGAATGGCCTTACTGAAGAGCTCAGTGACTTTCAAAGTGGCACCTTCATAGGATACCACCTTTCCAACAACTGCCCCGGTCATCTGTAATTGCTGTTATTGTGAAGTGGAAACGTCTAGGAGCAAAAACACTCAGCTGGGAACTGGTAGGCCACTCTAGCTCACAGAATGGGACCGCTGAGTGCTGAAGCGCGCAGCGTGAAAAAATTGTCTGTCCTCGATTGCAACACTCACTACCGAGTTCAAAACTGACTCTGGAAGCAACGTCAGCACAAGAACTGTTCGTCGGGAGCTGAAATGGGTTTCCATGGACGAGCATGAAATGGGTTTCCATGGCCAAGCATTTTATCACGCTACGTGCTTCAGCACTCGTCAGTACTGTTCTTTGAGCTTGTGTGGCCTACCACTTCGCTGCTAGATGTTTCCACCTCACAATAACAGCAATTACAGTTGACAGGGGCAGCTCTAGCAGGGAAGAAATTTGACCAACTGACTTGTTGGAAAGGTGGCATCCTATGACGGTGCCACGTTGAAAGTCACTGAGTTCTTCCGTAAGACCATTCTACTGCCGATGTTTGTCTATGGAGATTACATTGCTGTGTGCTCGATTTATACACCTGTCAGCAACGGATGGGGCTGAAATAGCACAATCCACTTATTTGAAGGGGTGTCTACATATTTTTGTATGTATAGTGTATTAACTCTCAAAACAAGCATTCATTTACCTTATAGACTACTATTACAATGTAATATTGTATGACTACTGTCAAAACTACATTTCCCAGAGTCTCTTGCTGTGCTGGCCCCAGCTTGTCAGGCCTACAGCTGTGTTTCTGTCTGTAGTCTGTCTGCGCTGGGGATGCCCCCACATCGTTGCCATTTGCTGTAGGTTTCCCCTGTCTGTTGGAATCACAGTCATGATTTACAGTGGCGCTCCTGTCTTTGAAATGTGTGGGTTTGAGGTCAACGGCTAACCCTCGTTATCTGAAGCAGTGCCCACACAGACATGCACATGCGTGCGCACACACACATACGACGGCTAGCACTAGTTAGTGTTAGCGACAGCCACGTAGCGTTCACAGCTGAGTAACTGGGTCAGTTGAAGATGAGGACTCTTCTTATCTCAGACCTCATCTGTGGACGCTCACCCCTCACTGGAAAGCTGTTGAGCAACCATCCGACCTGCTCAGGCTACCCCTGTTCTCTCTCACTCTCTCACTCTCTCTCTCAGCACTATGCTACAATAACCTGTATCACTCAGGTCATACTGCAGGGCTACACTAGCTAGCGCTATGCTGCAATAACCTGTATCACTCAGGTCATACTGCAGGTCTACACTAGCTAGTGCTATGCTACAATAACCTTATCACTCAGGTCATACTGCAGGGCTACACTAGCTAGCACTATGCTTACAATAACCTGTATCACTCAGGTCATACTGCAGGGCTACACTAGCTAGCACTATGCTACATAACCTGTATCACTCAGGTCATACTGCAGGGCTACACTAGTAGCACTATGCTACAATAACCTGTATCACTCAGGTCATACTGCAGGGCTACACTAGCTAGCACTATGGTACAATAACCTGATCACTCAGGTCATACTGCAGGGCTACACTAGCTAGCACTATGCTACAATAACCTGTATCACTCAGGTCATACTGCAGGGCTACACTAGCTAGCACTATGCTACAATAACCTGTATCCTCAGGTCATACTGCAGGGCTACACTAGTTAAGACCTATGCTACAATACCTGCATCACTCAGGTCATACTGCAGGCTTACAAATTGAAATTACATTGGTCGTATACACATATTTAGTAGATGTTATTGTGGGTGTAGCGAATACTTGTGCTCCAAACATTGCATTGCGAGTTAGATGCACTATTGTAAAGTGGTTGTTCACTGGATATCATAAGGTGAATGCACCAATTTGTAAGTCGCTCTGGATAAGAGAGCGTCTGCTAAATGACTTAAATGTAAAATTGCAGCTTTGCTATTGTTATCGCTAGCCTCAACCGACCCACACTCTGGAACCCACCATCTCCCACACAGAGACACCATAAAAAATACATGGGGGTGCTTTTTATTAGCATGCAACGATCAGGCGCCCATCAATTATAATGAATGCTACAATCATGGAGGACAGAGGATGTTATTGTGTTTTGGCTGAATAGGAAGAAAACAATAGTATATCTTCCTCAGTCGTTGTGTTTTAATATCATGTGTTCAGTCGTGTGTTTTAATATCATGTGTTCAGTCGTGTGTACAGTTGTGTTTTAATATCGTGTGTTTCAGTCGTGTGTTTTAATATCATTGTTCAGTCGTGTGTTTTAATATCAATGTGTTTCAGTCGTGTGTTTTAATGTGTTCAGTTGTGTGTTTTAATATCGTGTTCAGGCGTGTGTTTTAATATCATGTGTTCAGTCGTGTGTTTTAATGTGTCAGTCGTGTGTTTTAATGTGTTCAGGTGTGTGTTTTAAAGTGTTCAGTCGTGTGTTTTAATATAATGTGTTCAGTCGTGTGTTTTAATATCATGTGTTCATGGTGTGTTTTAATAATGTTCAGTTGTGTGTGTTTAATATCATGTGTTCAGTCGTGTGTTTTAAATCGTGTGTTCAGTCGTGTGCTTTAATATCATGTGTTCAGTCGTGTGTTTTAATATCATGTGTTCAGTCGTGTGCTTTAATATCATGTGTTCATGTGTGTTTTTAATATCGTGTTCAGTCGTGTGTTTTTAATATCGTGTTCAGTCGTGTGCTTTAATATCATGTGTTCAGTCGTGTGCTTTAATATCATGTGTATCAGTCGTGTGTTTTAATTATCATGTGTTCAGTCGTGTGTTTTAATATCATGTGTTCAGTCGTGTGCTTTAATATCATGTGTTCAGTCGTGTGTTTAATATCATGTGTAGTCGTGTGTTTTAATATCATGTGTTCAGTTCGTGTGTTTTAATATCAGTGTTCAGTCATGTGTTTTAATATCATGTGTTCAGTCGTGTGTTTTAATATATTGTGTTCAGTCTTGTCTTTTAATATATTGTGTTCAGTCTTGTCTTTTAATATATTGTGTTCAGTCGTGTGTTTTAATATCATGTGTTTCAGTCGTGTGCTTTAATATATGTGTTCAGTCGTGTGCTTTAATGTGTTCAGTCGTATGTTTTAAATGTGTTCAGTCGTGTGTTTTAATATCATGTGTTCAGTCGTGTGTTTTAATATATGTGTTCAGTCGTGTGTTTTAATATATTG
>NC_036865.1:25305294-25331140 GCF_002910315.2 Salvelinus sp. IW2-2015 | reverse complement strand
GGTCTCTCTCTTGCTCTCTCTCTCTCTCTCTCTTCCTCTCTCTCTCTCTCTCTCTTCTCTCTCTCTCTCTCTCTCTCTCTCTCTTTCCTCACAGACGAGGACACAGATTAGCATCAAGGAAATGTGGATGTGTGCTGCCTGCATGTGTGCTGCTGTCACTTACTGTATGTACTGCATTCTGTGTTCATACAGTAGGACTGCCTCTGTCAATAAGAGACTCAGATAAGATAGAATCCCCACATCGAGGCTACACTGCCATCCCTCTCAGTCCTGTTGGTCTGGAAACCATTTCAGCTGTCCACTGATGTGAATACTGGTTGTTCCCCGTTGGAAGAGAGAGTGTGTGTGTGTGTGTAGCTCCTACCTGCATGCCCTGGATGTCCACTGAACCCATAGAAACCCACTCTATTACTATGCCCTCTTGTGGGGGAAGTCCTATACAGTTATCCTGACATCCAAGGTTACCATGATTTTTCTGTTTTAAATGATTTCTCTTCATTTTAGACGCTGACAGTGGACGTGTGCTGTTCAGTAGATGGAAATGCAGTCAATCATAGCCAGGACATAAACAACAGCTGCTGGACTCTTTAGTTGTGGGAATCAGATCAGCTGATGCATTCGACTCCACCAATGATCTTCCCAACGGCATAGATATCAGCCTTCTAGATGACAAAATCACAGTCTTATCACAGTAAAGAGATCTTGGTTTTGTCAAGTGTGGGCTGGCATTCAGGTCAGGCACTTCAAGGGCTACACTATAGCTAGCACTATGCTACAATAAACCTGTATCACTCAGGTCATACTTGCAGGGCTACACTAGCTAGCACTATGCTACTAATAACCTGCATCACTCAGGTCATACTGCAGGGCACCACTAGCTAGCACTATGCTACAATAACCTGTATCACTCAGGTCATTACTGCAGGGCTACACTAGCTAGCACTATGCTACATAACCTGTATCACTCAGGTCATACTGCAGGGCTACACTAGCTAGCACTATGGTACAATAACCTGATCACTCAGGTATACTGCAGGGCTACACTAGCTAGCCTATGCTACAATAACCTGTATCACTCAGGTCATACTGCAGGGCTACACTAGCTTAGCACTATGCTACAATAACCTGTATCACTCAGGTCATACTGCAGGGCTACACTAGCTAGCACTATGCTACAATAACCTGTATCACTCAGGTCATACTGCAGGGCTACACTAGCTAGCCTAGCTTACAATAACCTGTATCACTCAGGTCATACTGCAGGGCTACACTAGCTAGCACTATGCTACAATAAACCTGGTATCACTCAGGTCATACTGCAGGGCTACACTAGCTAGCACTATCTACAATAACCTGTATCACTCAGGTCATACTGCAGGGCTACACTAGCTAGCACTATGGTACAATAACCTGCATCACTCAGGTTATACTGCAGGGCTACACTACTAGCACTATGCTACAATAACCTGTATCACTCAGGTCATACTGCAGGGTACACTAGGTTACACTATGCTACAATAACCTGTATCACTTCAGGTCATACTGCAGGGCTACACTAGCTAGCACTATGCTACATAACCTGATCACTCAGTCATACTGCAGGGCTACACTAGCTAGCGCTATGCTACAATAACCTGTATCACTCAGGTCATACTGCAGGGCTACACTAGCTAGCACTATGCTACAATAACCTGTATCACTCAGGTCATACTGCAGGGCTACACTAGCTAGCGCTATGGTGCAATAACCTGTATCACTCAGGTCATACTGCAGGTTGTCACGCCCTGGCCTTAGTATTCTTTGTTTTCTTTATTATTTTAGTTAGGTAAGGGTGTGACATGGGGTATGTTGTGTTTTGGGTGTTTTATTATGGTAAAGGGGGTGTTTTTTAGTGTATGGGTTTGTGTTGAGTGTATGTGTCTAGGATGTCTATGGTTGGTGTAGGTGTTTAGGAAAGTCTAATGGTTGCCTGATTTGTTCTCAATCAGAGACAGCTGGTTATTGTTTGTCTCTGATTGGGAGGCCATATTTAAGGTAGCCATAGGCTTAGTGTTTGTGGTGGTAATTGTCTATGTAGAAACGTTTGTTGCTTGTCTGTGCACTTACGTTATTTAGCTTCACGATCGTTTGTTGTTTTTGTATAGTTTGTGTAAGTGTTTCGTTTCGTGTTCATCTTCGTCGTTCAAATAAAAGAAGATGTATTCATATTCCGCTGCGCCTTGGTCCGTCTCTCCACACGATCGTGACACAGGTCTAACTAGCTAGCGCTATGCTACAATAACCTGTATCACTCAGGTCATACTGCAGGGCTACACTAGCTAGCACTATGCTACAATAACCTGTATCACTCAGGTCATACTGCAGGGCTACTAGCTAGCGCGATTGTGTGTTCAGTCGTGTGTTTTAATATATTGTGTTCAGTCGTGTGTTTTAATATCATGTGTTCAGTCGTGTGTTTTAATATCATGTGTTCAGTCGTGTGTTTTAATATCGTGTTCAGTCGTGTGTTTTAATATCACGTGTTCATTCGTGTGTTTTAATATCACGTGTTCAGTCATGTGTTTTCATGTGTTCAGTCATGTGTTTTCATGTGTTCAGTCGTGTGTTTTCATGTGTTCAGTCGTGTGTTTAAATGTGTTCAGTCGTGTGTTTAAATGTGTTCAGTCGTGTGTTTAAATGTGTTCAGTCGTGTGTTTTAATGTGTTCAGTTGTGTGTTTTAATGTGTTCAGTTGTGTGTTTTAAACAACTTCTTACGGCTGAAATCCCGCTAATGGGATCGATATGACAACAGCCAGTGGAAGTGCAGGGCGCCAAATTCAAACAATAGAAATCTCATAATTAAAATTCCTCAAACATACAAGTATTGTACACCATTTTAAAGATAAACTTGTTGTTAATCCCACCACAGTGTCCGATTTCAAAAAGGCTTTACGACGAAAGCACACCAAACGATTATGTTAGGTCAGCAACTAGTCACAGAAAAACACAGCCATTTTTCCAACCAAAGAGAGGAGTCACAAAAAGCAGAAATAGCGATAAAATGAATCACTAACCTTTGATGATCTTCATCAGATGACACTCATAAGACTTCATGTTACACAATACATGTATGTTTTGTTCGATAAAGTTCATATTTATATCCAAAAATCTCAGTTTACATTGCCGCTTTATGGTCAGTAATGTTTTGCTTCCAAAACATCCGGTGATTTTGCAGAGAGCCACATCAATTTACAGAAATACTCATCATAAATGTTGATGAAAATACAAGTGTTATACATGGAATTATAGATCCACTTTTCCTTAATGCAACCGCTGTGTCAGATTTTAAAAAAACTTTACGGAAAAAGCACACCATGCAATAATCTGAGTACGGCGCACAGACACAAAAACAAGCCATACAGGTACCCGCCATGTTGTGGATTCAACAGAAGTCAGAAATAGCATTATAAATATTAACTTACCTTTGATGATCTTCATCAGAATGCACTCCCAGGAATCCCAGTTCCACAATAAATGTTTGATTTATTCGATCAAGTCCATCATTTATGTCCAAATACTTCCTTTTTGTTCACATGTTCAGTTCACAAATCCAAATTCATGAGGCGCGAGCACTAGGTCCAGACAAAAAGTCAAAAAGTTATATTACAGTTCGTAGAAACATGTCAGACGATGTATAGAATCAGTCTTTAGGATGTTTTTAACGTGAATATTCAATAATGTTTCAACCGGAGAATTCCTTTGTCTTTAGAAATGCAATGGAACGCAGCTAACTCTCACGGTCGCGCGCGAGACTGAGCTCATGGCACTCTGCCATACCTCTGGTTGAAACAGCTCTCATTGTCTCCCTCTTCACAGTAGAAGCCTCAAACAAGTTTCAAAAGACTGTTGCCATCTAGTGGAAGCCTTAGGAAGTGCAATCGGACCAAATTTACACTGTATCTTGGATAGGCAAAGAGTTGAAAAACTACAAACCTCAGATTTCCCACTTCCTGGTTGGATTTTTTCTCAGGTTTTTGCCTGCCATATTCATATTTGCCTGCCATCATTCAAACAGTTTTAGAAACTTCAGAGTGTTTGCTATCCAGATCTACTAATAATATGCATATCTTAGCTTCTGGGCCTGAGTAACAGGCAGTTTACTCTGGGCACCTTATTCATCCAAGCTACTCAATACTGCCCCCCAGCCATAAGAAGTGAATGTGTTCAGTCGTGTGTTTTAAAATGTGTTCAGTCGTGTGTTTTAAAATGTGTTCAGTCGTGTGTTTTAATGTGTTCAGTCATGTGTTTTCATGTGTTGTTTTCACAAGGTTTATCCATCTGAGAGAGCAGGTCTCTGTGTGAACACGAGGTTTATCCATCTGAGAAGAGCGGTATTCTGTGTGACCAGAGTTTACCATCTGAGAGAAGCTGGTATCTGTGTGACCACGAGGTTTATCCATCTGAGAGAGCTGGTATCTGTGTGAACAGGAGGTTTATCCATACTGAGATAGCTGGTCTCTGTGTGAACACGAGGTTTATCCATCTGAGAGAGCTGGTATCTGTGTGACCACGAGGTTTTATCCATCTGAGAGAGCTGGTCTCTGTGTGAACACGAGGTTATCCATCTGAGAGAGCTGGTCTCTGTGTGAACATGAGGTTTATCCATCTGAGAAGCTGGTCTCTGTGACCACGAGGTTTATCCATCTGAGAGAGCTGGTCTGTGTGGAACACGAGGTTATCCATCTGAGAGAGCTGGTCTCTGTGTGAACACGAGGTTTTATCCATCTGAAGAAGCTTGTCTCTGTGTGAACACTGGTTTATCCATCTGAGAGAGCTGGTCTCCGTGTGAACACGAGGTTTATCCATCTGAGAGAGCTGGTCTCTGTGTGAACATGAGTTTATCCATCTGAGAGAGCAGGTCTCTGTGTGAACACGAGGTTTATCCATCTGAGAGAGCTGGTCTCTGTGTGAACATGAGGTTTATCCATCTGAGAGAGCTGGTCTCTGTGTGAACACGAGGTTTATCCATCTGAGAGAGCTGGTCTCTGTGTGAACAGCATGGGCAATTCCATGGTATCGTATTTACACTGAGACTGCCAAACAAAAACCATTGATTTCAGAGTTTAACCAACCAACTATATGCACAATGACTACTTGTATCTGCACAGTTCTTCCTGTAAATCTGTTATAGTAAATTGTACTATGTAATTTGTTAAAAGTGTCCTTGTGAATAGAGTTGTATGGTTTGTTTTAATTTAAATCAATGTTTTTATTAGTATACATTGGAAAGTGAAAAAATCTGAGTGTAAATTCATTATTGTTTAATTGACCGCATGTTAGATATGAATGATTGCTTCTAGAGTTACTTTCTCCTTATATTACCCCTTCCGTCTCACAATAAAAACTCAGCACATTGTGATGGGATGTTGCTGGGATACGGTGTGTGTGTGGCCTGCGTGTATAGCATCCAGTACAATACAACCAATGACTTTGCATTATCTAAGGCTGTCACAGTAGCCTTCCCCTCAACACTACATGCAGTCACCCTTCAAGACTTACAGGTTTACAGAGTTTAGTGGTTCCCTTTCCCTTTTCAATCTCTTATGTATACAACTGTACTTACAGTTGCTATTCACTATCCACTGTTCATTATTCAGGATGTAACGTTAGGCCTCGTACTGACATGAGGGACTACGTTCATTATTCAGGATGTAACGTTAGGCCTCGTACTGACAGTGAGGACTACGTTCATTATTCAGGATGTAACGTTAGGCCTCGTACTGACATTAGGGACACGTTCATTATTCAGGATGTAACGTTAGGCCTCGTACTGACATGAGGGACTACGTTCATTATTCAGGATGTAACGTTAGGCCTCGTACTGACATGAGGGACTACGTTCATTATTCAGGATGTAACGTTAGGCCTCGTACTGACATGAGGGACTACGTTCATATTCAGGATGTAACGTTAGGCCTCGTACTGACATGAGGGACTACGTTCATTATTCAGGATGTAACGTTAGGCCTCGTACTGACATGAGGGACTACGTTCATTATTCAGGATGTAACGTTAGGCCTCGTACTGACATGAGGGACTACGTTCATTATTCAGGATGTAACGTTAGGCCTCGTACTGACATGAGGGACTACGTTCATATTCAGGATGTAACGTTAGGCCTCGTACTGACATGAGGGACTACGTTCATTATTCAGGATGTAACGTTAGGCCTCGTACTGACATGAGGGACTAGTTCATTATTCAGGATGTAACCCTCCTGTAGGTGTGGGAGGTCCAGAGACCCGAGGTGGCAGAATGTGATGCTCAGGTTGGGATGCAGGGTTAGAGCATAGCACTGACATTTATTTATTTTATTTTTATTTCACCTTTATTTTAACCAGGTAGGCCAGTTGAGAACAAGTTCTCATTTACAAACTGTGACCTGCCAGGATAAAGCAAAGCAGTGCGACAAAAAACAACAACACAGAGTTACACATAAACAAACATACAGTCAATAACACAATAGAAAAATCTATGTACAGTGTGTGCAAATGTAGAAGAGTAGGAAGGTAAGGCAATAAATAGGCCGTTGAGGCGAAATAATTACAATTTAGCAATTAAACACTGGAGTGATAGATGTGCAGAAGATGATGTGCAAGTAGAGATACTGGGGTGCAAAAGGGTAAGAAGATAAATAACAATATGGGGATGAGGTAGTTGGGTGTGCTATTTACAGATTAGCAGTGTACAGGTAAAGTGATCGGAAAACTGCTCTGACAGCTGATGCTTAAGCATAAGGGACTACGTTCATTATTGATTATTGTCCACTCTCTGAGGCTATGAGACCAGCCACTGTTTGATGACAGTTACAACAACTTGTCTACTATGTAACTCAGTATGACACACACACACACACACACACACACACACACACACACACACACACACACACACACACACACACACACACACACACAACAGCACACCACACACACACACACACACACACACACACACACACACACACACACACACACATACACACACCTGAAGACAAGATGTACATTACAGTCTCAGAGAGGTATTATTAAAGAGGAAATGGGACTGCGATTTGTTTGTGTGTTCATGTGAGAGTGACGGATGCTTTAATGTGCAGAATGATAATTATTGCTATATTGTATGATATGTTATACACTGTGCATTCAGAAATTATTTAGAACCCTTCACTTTTTCCACATTTTGTTACGTTACAGCATTATTCTAAAATGTGTTKAATTGTTTCCCCCCCTCATCAAACTACACATAGACATTTTTGAAGCACCTTTGGCAGTGACTACATCCTTGAGTCTTCTTGGGAATGACGCTACAAGCTTGGCACACATTTGGGAAGTTCCTCCCATTCTTCTCTGCAGATCCTCTCAAGCTCTGTCAGGTTGGATGGGGAGAGTTGCTGCACAGCTATTTTCAGGTCTCTCCAGAGATGTTCAATCAGGTTCAAGTCTGGGCTCTGGTTGGGCCACTCATGGACATTCAGAGACTCGTCCCGAAGCCACTCCTGCATTGTCTTGGCTGTGTGCTTCAGGTCGTTGTCCTGTTGGAAGGTGAACCTTCACCCAAGTCTAAGGTCCTGAGCGCTCTGGAGCAGGTTTTCATCAAGGATCTTTCTGTACTTTGCTTCGTTCATCTTTGCCTCGATCCTGACTAGTCTCCCAGTCCCTGCAGCTGAAAAACATCCCCACAGCATGATGCTGCCACCACCATGCTTCACCGTAGGGATGGTGCCAGGTTTTCTCCAGACGTGACACTTGGCATTCAGGCCAAGGAGTCCAATCTTGGTTTCATCAGACCAGAGAATGTTGTTTCTCATGGTCTGAGAGTCTTTAGGTGCTTTTTGCCAAACTCCAAGAGGGCTGTCACGTGCCTTTTACTGAGGAGTGGCTTCCGTCTGGCCACTCTTCCATAAAGGCCAGATTGGTGGAGTGCTGCAGAGATGGTTGTCCTTCTGGAATGTTTTCCCATCTCTACAGAGGAACTCTGGAGCTCTGTCAGAGTGACCATCGGGTTCTTGGTCACCTTCCTGACTAAAGCCCTTCTCCCCCGATTGCTCAGTCTGGCCGGGCGGCCAGCTCTGGGAAGAGTCTTGGTGGTTCCAAACTTCCATTTAAGAATGATGGAGGACACTGTGTTCTTGGGGACCTTAAATGCTGCAGAAARGTTTTGGTATCCTTCCCCAGATCTGTGCCTCGACACAATCCTGTCTCTGAGCTCTACGGACAATTCCTTCGACCTCATGGTTTGGTTTTTGCTCTGACATGCACTGTCAACTGTGGGACCTTATATAGACAGGTGTGTACCTTTCCAAATCATGTCAAAACAATTGAAGAATTTAGCACAGGTGGACTCCAATCAAGTTGTAGAAACATCAATGAAAACAGGATGGACCTGAGGTCAATTTCGAGTCTCATAGCAAAGGGTCTGAATACTTATGTAAATAAGGTGTTTGTTTTTTATATTTTATACATTTGCAAACATTTCTAAAAACCTGTTTCCACTTTGTCATTATGGAGTATTCTGTGTACATTTTGAAATGTATTTATTCAATTTTAGACTAAGGCTGAAGGGGTCTGAATACTTTCCGAAGGCACTGTACATGTTTGCGTTCTAAAACTGATGTATCTCTTTCTCTCTTCTCTCTCTCTGTAGGTTGTGCTAGTTTTCGCTCTCAGCATCGGAGCACTTGGAATATACTTTATAGATTCTTCTGAGTAAGTATCCCCTTTTTATGTGCTAATATGTGCTTTTGTATTGAGCTGCTATTGAACACTACGTTGTGATTTCATATCAGATCGGATATTTCTTCACCTCAAGTGAACTCACACATGGAAGGCTACAGTCACTCACATTGGTGAAATAGTATTCTTACTGAGTTACGTAGCTGTATGGAATGAGTTCTTAAACTATGAGTTGCTATTGAACATGAATCAGATATGATATTAATAGATACTTCAGACACGGCGTGGTCCTCGTCGTCCAGTATAATGTGTCATAGTGCAGCCTTGTGCTGGGTTTGATGGATTTTTGTGTGTTATCTGAAAGACTATAAAGCTCCTCTCCTCCTTTATGGTTTTGTCAATAGAAGCCGGTCAGCCTTGCGCCAAACTTTGTTTCCATGGTAACCTAAATAGAACAGGATATCAGTAGATCTGCCTGGTCCTCAGAGACACCCCCACTTGTAGACACACACACACCATCTGTAGACCCACACACACCATCTGTAAACCCACACACACACATACCTACACTCCCACACCTGTAGACACACACGCGGGCACACACACACACACGCATACACACACACACAGTAAACTAAGCATCCCATACTTCAAATCCCCCAACCACGCCATTCTCAGGCTCTCACCCATCCTAGCCCTGACCAGCAGAGTTAATAATACTATGATAATATAGATAATGCTTTAGGTAATGCGTGTGAAAATATAATTTTCTGACAGATCCTATTYAAATCAGATTTATGTGTTAGCCTAGCGGTTAAGAGCATTGGGCCAGTAACCGAAAGGTCGCTGGTACGAAACCCCAAGCCGACTAGGTGAAAAATCTGCTGATGTGCCCTTGAGCAAGGCACTTAATCCTATTTGATCCTATAAGTTGCTCTGGATAAGAGCATCTGCTAAATGACTAGGGAAATATCTAGGGAAATGCTGACAGTGATACATGCCTTTCCTTTATTGTAGACTACGTGTGTTGGCTTGTTTCCTCTGCTATCTTCCCTCAGCTTGTTTCCTCTGCTATCTTCCCTCAGCTTGTTTCCTCTGCTATCTTCCCTCAGCTTGTTTCCTCTGCTATCTCCCCTCTGCTTGTTTCCTCTGCTATCTTCCCTCGGCTTGTTTCCTCTGCCATCCTCCCTCAGATGTTTCCTCTGCCATCTCCTCTCAGCTGTTTTCCTCTGCTATCTTCCTCGGCTTTGTTTCTCTGCTATCTTCCCTCTGCTTGTTCCTCTGCTATCTTCCCTCAGCTTGTTTCCTCTGCTATCTTCCCTCTGCTTGTTTCCTCTGCTAGCTTCCCTTGCTTGTTTCCTCTGCTATCCTCCCTGCTTGTTTCCTCTGCTACTTCCTCTGCTTGTTTCCTCTGCTATCTCCTCCGCTTGTTTCCTCTGCCTCCTCCTCAGCATTTCCTCTGCTATCTTCCTCGGTGTTTCCTCTGCTATCCTCCCTCTGCATGTTTCCTCTGCTATCTCCCTCGCTTGTTCCTCTGCTATCTTCCCTCGGCTTGTTTCTCTGCTATCTTCCTCGGCTTGTTTCCTCTGCTATCTTCCCTCGGTTGTTTCTTTGCTATCTTCCTCGGATGTTTTCTCTGCTATCCTCCTCTCGCTTGTTTCCTCTGCTATCTTCCCTCGGCTTGTTTCCTCTGCTATCTTCCCTCGGCTTGTTTCCTCTGCTATCCTCCTCAGCTTGTTTCCTCTGCTATCTTCCCTCGGCTTGTTTCCTCTGCTATCCTCCCTCGGCTTGTTTCCTCTGCTATCCCCCTCAGCATGTTTCCTCTGCTATCTTCCTCAGCATGTTTCCTCTGCTATCTCCCTCGGCTTGTTTCCTCTGCTATCCTCCTCAGCTTGTTTTCCTTGCTATCTTCCCTCAGCTTGTTTCCTCTGCTATCTTCCCTCGCATGTTTCCTCTGCTATCTTCCCTCAGCTTGTTTCCTCTGCTATCTTCCCTCGGCATGTTTCCTCTGCTATCTTCCCTCAGCTTGTTTCCTCTGCTATCTTCCCTAGCTTGTTTCCTCTGCTATCTTCCCTCAGCTTGTTTCCCTCGCTATCCTCCCTCAGCTTGTTTCCTCTGCCATCCTCCTCAGCATGTTTCTCTGCATCCTCCTCAGCTTGTTTCCTCTGCTATCTTCCTCAGCATGTTTCCTCTGCCATCCTCCCTCAGCATGTTTCCTCTGCTATCTTCCTCAGCTTGTTTCCTCTGCCATCCTCCCTCAGCTTGTTTCCTCTGCCATCCTCCCTCAGCATGTTTCTCTGCTATCTTCCTCAGTTGTTCTCTGCTATCTTCCCCAGCTTGTTTCCTCTGCTATTTCCCTCGCTTGTTTCCTCTGCTATCCTCCTTCGGCTTGTTTCTCTGCATCCTCCTCAGCATGTTCTCTCTGCTATCTTCCTCAGCTTGTTTCCTCTGCCATCCTCCCTAGCATGTTTTCTCTCTGCTATCTTTCCTCGGCATGTTTCCTCTGCTATCTTCTCCCTTGTTTCTCTGCCATCCTCCCTCAGCATGTTTCCTCTGCTATTTCCCTCTGCTTGTTTCCTCTGCTATCTCCCCTCTGCTTGTTTCCTCTGCTATCCTCCCTCGGCTTGTTTTCTCTGCTATCTTTCCTCGGCATGTTTCCTCTGCTATCTTTCCTCGGCATGTTTCCTCTGCTATCCTCTCTCGGCATGTTTCCTCTGCTATCTTTCCTCGGCATGTTTCCTCTGCTATCTTTCCTCGGCATGTTTCCTCTGCCATACAGTTAGTAGGTCTGGGTGTTGCCGTGACAAGAAAAAAATGAAAGTAATGAAATTAATAAAATCATGCCAAGTCTGTCATCTGCGGTGTTATCTGAGCAGTAGTGCAGGTCACGGTAGTGTGGAAATGATTCCTGGCATGTGTCTCGTCCCTTGTTTATAGAAAGGGATATATTCCAGTCTTTACCTCTCACTCTTCCTTCCCTCCCTCCCTCTATCTTGTTCTCCCCCTCCCTTTCTCTGTCTCGTCCTCCTTTCCTCTCCCCCACTCAACTCTTTTCATTCTGATCTGACTCGACTGCATATTTCAGACAAAAAGAGGGAGACAAATCTCCTTTATAATGCCAAGGTCAAGACTTGATGGGAAGAAACCATCTCTGTGTTTCTCTCTATCCCTTTATTCACCTCTCTCTCTCCCTCCTCTAATTCTCTATCTCCCTCTGTCTCTCTCCTCCCGCTCCCTGTCTCTCTCCTCCCGCTCCCTCCCTCCACCTATCTCTCTCACTGTGAGCCCGGTGTGTAAGGCTCAAACAGTGTCTGTGTGATTTGTCTCTGTTTGTTAGCAGCCTAGAATGCTATCAATCCATTTAGAATGCTATAAATGGACAATATAAATGGAGATATAAATGGACAAAACAGTAAATGCAGTGTTTCTGACTGTAGATGCTCTGTCACCAGTCTGTCACCAGCCTGTCTGTGTCTGTCATCAGTCTGTCTGTGTCTATCACCAGCCTGTCTGTGTCTGTCACCAGCCTGTCTGTGTCTATCACCAGCCTGTCTGTGTCTGTCACCAGCCTGTCTGTGTCTGTCACCAGCCTGTATCACCAGCTGCTCTCACATGTCTTGTTGCCGTTCTGTCTGCACCAGCCTGTCTGTGTCTGTCACACAGCCGTCTGGTCTGCTGTCTGTCACTCACGCCTGTCTGTGTCTGTCACCAGTCTGTCTGTGTCTGTCACCAGTCTTTCTGTGTCTGTCACCAGCCTGTCTGTGTCTGTCACCAGCCTGTCTTTGTCTGTCACCAGCCTGTCTGTGTCTGTCACCAGTGCTGTCAGTGTCTACACAGCCTGTCTGTGTTCTAGTCACCAGCCTGTCTGTGTCTGTCACCAGCCGTCGATCTGTGTCGATCACCAGCCTGTCCGTGTCTATCACCAGCCTGTCTGTGTCATGTCACCAGCCTGTCGGTGTCTATCACCAGTCTGTCGGTGGTCTATCACCAGCCTGTCTGTGTCTATCACCAGCCTGTCTGTGTCTTGTTCCAAGCTGTCTGTGTTGGTTCCAGCCTGTCTGTGTCTATCACCAGCCTGTATGTGTCTGTACCATGTCTGTGTCTATCACCAGCCTGTTTGTGTTCTGTCACCAGTCTGTATGTGTCTTCACCAGCCTGTCTGTGTCTATCACCAGCCTGTCTGTGTCTGTCACCGCCTGTCTGTGTCCACCACCAGCCTGTCTGTGTCTATCACCAGCCTGTATTGTCTTTCACCAGCCTGTGTGTCTGTCACCAGGCTGTCTGTGTCTGTCACCAACTGTCTTGTGTTATCACCAGCCTGTCTGTGTTCTGTCACCAGCCTTGTCTGTGTCTTTCACCAGCCTGCCTGTGTCTGTATCCAGCTGTCTGTGTTTCACCAGCTGTCTGTGCTTCTGATCACCAGGCCTGTCTGTGTCTATCACCAGCCTGTCTGTGATCTATCACCAGCTGTCCAGCCTGTCTGTGTCTGTCACCAGCCTGTCTGTGTCTGTCACCAGCCTGTCTGTGTCTGTCACCAGCCTGTCTGTGTCTGTCGCCAGTTGGTCTCATGACAAGTGGAAACTCTCTGAAAACAGAGTCTTTGACTTTTTGTGACTAAGACAATCCGACAACTTACTGGCAGCTCAGAGGCAGATTCTTCCTTAGCCCTTCCACTGGACGGACGGACGGACAGACAGACAGACAGACAGACAGACAGACAGACAGACAGACAGACAGACAGACAGACAGACAGACAGACAGACAGACAGACAGACAGACAGCACCTGACATTAAACTCTATAGAGAGCCTAGACGAGGTGATTGACAAGACAATAAGCCTCTGGATACACAGAGAGGTTGATCTAACGCTTGAGAGACAGCGACACATACCTGACAGCTCTAGGGAAGGACACTAGGTATTACGGAAGGATCCTAAAGAAGGATATTAGGTTTTAGAGAAGGATCCTAGGTATTAGGGAAGGATCCTAGGGAAGGATCCTGGGAAAGGATCCTAAGGAAGGATACTAGGTATTAGGGAATGATCCTAGGGAAGGATACTAGGTATTAGGGAATGATTCTAGGGAAGGATACTAGGTATTAGGGAATGATCCTAGGTAAGGATACTAGGTATTAGGGAATGATCATAGGGAAGGATACTAGGTATTAGGGAATGATCCTAGGGAAGGATACTAGGTATTAGGGAATGATCCTCGGGAAGGATCCTGGGAAAGGATCCTAGGGAAGGATACTAGGTATTAGGGAATGATCCTAGGGAAACACAAGATTTTAGGGAAGGATGTTAGCTGTAGTTAAGGACTGTTTCTCTGACTCATTAGATAATAATGATTTTACAGTTTTGTGAGTGTCTCTGTCTCTCTCTGTCTCTCTCTTTCTTTAATGTGACCAACTTACCCCTGGGTGTGTGTGTGTGTATCTCTGTGTGAGTGTGTGTTGACTAGGCTTGTAGACTCTTCCTCTCCCCCTGATCCTAAACACGTTCTCAACCCGTACACACGCACGTACACATGCGCGCATCAACGCAGCTCAAACACTCTTCACATGACCTTTCCATCTCTGGTGTTCTGAAATATTAACGATTGATCGATGGTCAGAGAACTCCAGGTCAGGTGTTAATGGAAGTCATTACTGTAGCAAATAACACAGCCTTGATAACACACTGCATATTCATAATACATTATAGCCTCATGTTTTGTTTATCTCTTCCTCTTTAGAGCGGCTCTTTTGAAGAGAGAGAGGGAGATGGGGAGGGAGGGAGATCTTTTTATAATATGGGCTTTTAAGTCTACCTCAGTGGAGCTGTGTTCTGCTCTCCCAAGAGGGAGGAGGGCCACACACAGCACTGATCAGTGGGTAAGAAACAGCAGTATCCTCCTCAGGGTTATGTTTTCCCAGGTGGCTGTTGTCTTTAGAGGAGCTGAAGTTACTAACCTTAACCCTGCAGTGGAATGCTTTGTAAACACAGTGGAAACAGGTGGAAGGAATAGTAGAGGTTCTATTGACTGGAATAAAGTACTGTACCTCTTATTCTTGTAATCAGGAGGGATTCAACTGTAAATCTGTGAATCCTTTTGGAAAGTTACCAAAGTTGTTTAACCCTGTGAAGAAATAACGGATCAATTGTATTGGAATATGAGGTGACACATAGAGCTCTGAGTTTTTCCTGGTCAGGTCATGTGGCCAAGGTAAAAACTCCTGGTCCTAACGACAGAGACCAGTGAGAATACTAGGTTGGATTATGGAGGTCTGCCAGTCAGTCAGAGAGTGTTACTGTCATTTCACTGGATACAGTCATACTGCATCTGTGGAGAGAGAGTCATAATCCCTGCTTATCTCTCTTTTCTATTATTCGGCAATACAACATTTGTTGCAAAGCTGATTGCTATTTGTAGGGTATGATTTTCATTGGGAGCCTCCCTCCCTCCCACCCTCCTCCCTCCCTCCCTCCCTCTCCCTCCTCCCTCCCTCCCACGTCCTGGTCTGTTTTAAATGCTTCATCTCATCCTTTCTCTCTCTGCTCCTGTTGAACGAGGGAGTAAAATGAATAAGATCCAGAGACTCTGCAGGACGGCCCTTCTAGAAGGATCTCTTACTCCTGAAATTGTCACACACATACACGGCAACACACACACCGATACACACACATACTGTTTCTGGGTTATCAGATAGGCTGTGTGTGTGTGTGTGTGTGTGTGTGTGTGTGTGTGTGTGTGTGTGTGTGTGTGTGGTGTGTGTTGTGTGTGTGTGTGTGTGTGTGTGTGTGTGTGTGTGGCGTGTGCGTTTGTGATCAATGACAGCAGTGAAGAGACAAACAGTGCTTATTATCTATTAATGGATAAGGTGAGAAATATGTTTGGAAGCGGACTGGGCAGACCTGAAGGGTATTGGATCTACAAACGGTCTGCTAGTATTATCCAACTGATGAGTGTACATTTCCATGCTGGACTGACCAGGTGAACCAGATAAAAGCTATGATCCCTTATTGATGTCACTTGTTAAGTCCACTTCAAACGTGGAGATGAAGGGGAGCAGACAGGTTAAAGAGGATTTTTAAGCCTTGAGACAATTGAGACATTTATTTTTATTTATTTTCGTTATTTACCAGGTAAGTTGACTGAGAACACGTTCTCATTTGCAGCAACGACCTGGGGAATAGTTACAGGGAGAGGAGGGGGATGAATGAGCCAATTGTAAACTGGGGATTATTAGGTGACCGTGATGGTTGAGGGCCAGATTGGGAATTTAGCCAGGGACACGGGGTTAACACCCCTACTCTTACGATAAGTGCCATGGGATCTTTAATGACCTCAGAGAGTCAGGACACCCGTTTAACGTCCCATCCGAAAGACGGCACCCTACACAGAGCAGTGTCCCCAATCACTGCCCTGGGGCATTGGGATCTTTGTTTAGACCAGATGAAAGAGTGCCTCCTACTGGCCCTCCAACACCACTTCCAGCAGCATCTGGTCTCCCATCCAGGGCCTGACCAGAACCAACCCTGCTTAGCTTCAGAAGCATGGATTGTGTGTGTGTGCCATTCAGAGGGTGAATGGGCAAGACAAAATATTTAAGTGCCTTTCAACGGGGTATGGTAGTAGGTGCCAGGAGCACCGGTTTGAGTGTGTCAAGAACTGCAACGCTGCTGGGTTTTTCACACTCAACAGTTTCCCGTGTGTATCAAGAATGGTCCACCACCCAAAGGACATCCATCCAAGCTCACAGAACTGTGGGAAGTCAACATTGGCCCAGCATCTCTGTGGAACGCTATCGACAGCTTTGTAGAGTCCATGACCTGACAAATTTAGGCTGTTCTGAGGGGAAAAGGAGGTGCAACTTAATATTAGGAATGTGTTCCTAAGGTTTTTTACACTCAGTTTATGGTTTAGAGCCYCAGCCGCGCTGAACACAGAGAAATGAAAACGTTTGATTTCATTTGCAGAGCAGGTCTAGTATTCTGTGGTCTCAAGTCCACCTGTCCACAGTTAATTCACAGTGTTTTGTTTTTTGGAGGCGTTTTAATGTTTAACAATACCTCTTATTTATACTGGCTCAATGCTCCGCAGACAGATAGCAAGACAAATGTTAGTTGTCAACGTCGTGTTCTTGGAAATTGAGGTTTGCTCATTTTCTGAAGTGTGGAGCCTGATATTGGTTGCGCATCCCAAATGACACCCTATTCCCTTTCTAGTGCACTACATCTGACCAAGACCCATAGGGACTAGGGTGCCATTTGGGAAGTACTGACTGTCTCTTATGACTGTACAGCAGGGATATTCAGATCAGCCTACTCAGCTCTACCTGGTAATTGCTGATAAGGCATAGAAAAACACTGATTGAATTATCATGGACAAATGAATGACTAATTGAAATTCTGTTTTAAAATTAGTTTGTAGTGTAGTTCGTGTGTAGTTGTAATTACATGTAATTACATCGATTCATTGAATTTATTGTAAACATTGTATTTCTGTGTAACTGAATGGGATCTGTTGTGGACTGACTTGGGGACCGGTTCAGTCCAACACCTGTATACGGGAATCTGCTCTCTGTTGGATTGTGATTGAAACCTGTTTTCTTCCATCTCGGGAGAGGAAGGAAAAGCCATGAAGCTTCTAGCTGGGAAATAGTGCTAGAGAATGACTGTTCCCACCTGGCCTGTGTACACACGCACACGCACACGCACACGCACAAACACACACCCCATCTCTGCATGGTCCAACCACAGTCCACCACCTACCTCCTATATAACATCTAGAGTCTCCATCCACCTCCTATATAACATCTAGAGTCTCCATCCACCTCCTATATAACATCTAGAGTCCTATCCCACCTCCTATATAACATGCTAGAGTCTTCCAGCCTCCTATAGTAACACTTAGAGTCTCCATCCACCTCCTAGAATAACATCTAGAGTCTCATCACTCTATATAACATCTAGAGGCAGGGGTGTGCAAGTCAAATGGAGGGCAGGGCCAAATAAAAAAATTTAGCTACAAGCCGAGGGCCGGCACTGGTTGAATGTGTATTGAAAAATTTTTAATGAACGTATAGTCGTAGTGAACCTAATGAACGCTACTGAAAACCTAACAAATATATTCCATATTGATCAGGATTAAATAAAGCAATATTTTCTTATGGTCTGTCAGTAATTTTAATTTTCAACAGACCAAAAGACAAATTTCCTTGTATATAAAAATCGCCCATAACATGACAATTATTGAAAGAAAAGCCGGTATTCAAAGCGCACCGATCAGTAGCCGTATTTTCTATTTTAGCAAAAGTGGGCTAAATTTAAACTTCAGAAGGAAAAAAACAATAATAGCATATTTCTATCATCCACTCCAACTGAAATATTTTTAAAATATAATTGGATTGAAATACGAATTAAAATAAGTGCAAAAATCATTAATCAAAAACAACACTTTGTTTAAGGAGAACGTAACATGCAGTGAAACAAATATTAAACTTTAACTTTTAAACTTGAATCTGAGTAAAAAACTGCTTAAATAGTGTGATTGCACAGTAAATGTGTCACTTGTGTTGAGGTTGAGGTGATACTTGTGGTGTCCCATCTTTTCCACAAGTTCATCAATTTGGCAGGTAAGGCTCTGAGCTGAGGAAATCCTCTCAGAATTGAGTGGAGGTGTTTCAAGCAGTAAGTCGACTTTGTGTGTGTTTTTGTTCATGGTTTTCAAATAAGAAAAAGAACAGTTGTTCACACAGGTATTGTGCTGCACAAACATAGACACGTTTGAGCAGCCCTGGATGCGCAGCTGGGGATTGTGTCCGGGGAGGAAACAGGGCGAACTCCGCAGACCACTGGGCCGCATATTTCCCTCAGGCATCATTGCATTGGAGTCAATCAAACTCCATTTTGGAGGTTTGGTGGTGAAGCTTTTCCACTCAACAGCAAGATGGGTTACCGGGGAGCAGTTCAACCTGCTTTTTTGTGCTTTCAAAGTAGAAATCGGCGTCGAAAGTCAGCGGCAGCGATACCTATTTTAGCGCCAACTGTGCGCTCGGGAACGCACTGGTAGAGAGCTTCTCTTTCATGGTTGGCAGCTGGGAAATAGTGGCTCAATTTTCTTTCCGCATCTGCGCTCTCCCACAGAGGTCCAGTTTGGTTTTAAATGCCTCAACTGTACTTGTACATATCAGAGATGACATGATCCCGGACCCTGCAGCTGCAGTTCAGTGCTTCAGATGACTCGATGTCAACACAGAAAAGCCATTTCACACAGAAACATTTCGTTCTCGAGTTTGTGTTGTGTCTTTCCCTTTGGCTGTCCAGAAACAGACAAATCTCCTCACGACAGCTCGAAACAGCTTTGAAGCACCTTTCCCTGGCTAGCATCGCACCTCTGTGTGATAAGGCAATCACGCATGCTCCGTTTCTAACGTCCGTCAGAAATGCTTGAACTGGCGTTGTGATTCAAACCTTTGGCTTGATAAAAGTTAACTGTGGCCGTGGAATGATGCTGCATTAATGCTCCTTTTCAGGCTTTCCGGCACAGACGCTTCCCTGGTGTATGATACAATGATAAGCTGTCAGCTCACCTGGTCGCGTTTCTCTTTCATCTTTTCCCGTATCTTCGCCACCAGTCGCTTGTGTCCACACATCGGCAGGTGCTGCCGCGGTTGTGCAAACCACCGAGTTTTTACCAAGGCAGGCTCCATCTCAATTTCACATCTTGACACTTCTTCATACAAATCATGGCGCCGTAGTTGTGCATGCATAGGGACGTGAAAGCCAGAAAACTCCTCTGTCCGCTTAGGCTGGATGTCACTCCGCGGATGAAGAATTTGAACAACTGGGCAATGTAGAATGTCGGTGCTCTTCATCTCCCAGCCAAGGAATATGCAATGAAATCTTTTCCCTTTGTTCACAAGCTGCCTTGTTAGATTGAATGGAAGCAACTGGGGGTTCCCCTTTTAGCTTTTTCTGGCAATGGTTGTTTCTGCTCAGACTCACATGTTAAAAAGAGTTTGGCGCTTTTTCTTTTCTGGGCACACTTCGTCAGTAACTTTAAGTCATGGCAGTTTTGAGAAATCCCTCGTAAATGCGGGCCTGATTAGCGATCTCTTCTGGCCAAAATAAAACTGGCCGTTGGACAGCAGCGCTGGCTTGTGATTTGGCTTTTTGTTTTGAAAGAGCTGTCGAGATTGTGAGGCCGTCGTTTTAAATTCTCTGCCTTTTTTGTAGCCTTTTGTTTCCATGTCCATGATTCTTGTTTTTGTCCGCGGGTGTTTCGTTTCATAAATGGTCGTCTCAGATATACTCTTTCAGGTGAGCGTGCTCACAGCTTTCTCCAACACAGAAGACACACAGGTTTTCCAGCTACTCCGTAACAGTATACTCCGATCGCACTTGTTTGAACCGCCGGTTTTCTCAGTGTCCACCTTCCGTTTTGCCATTTTTGATGGGTATGCTGAAAGTTAATTTTACTGTGATGCGAGACTGCTGTGCCAATAAGTATTGAAGATGAGGGCGCTACTGCTCGTGTGCGTCACCGTTGCAGTTGTGGGAAATGTAGTATTTGGTGCGTGTAAAAGATCTGGCGGGCTGCCGGCTTGCTGCGGTCTGGCGGCCCGGTTCTAATGAATAAATCAAGATCATCCCAGGGGCCGTAAAAAAACCTTCTCGGCGGGCCGGATTGGCCGCGGCCTTTGAATCTGACATAATGTGATCTAGAGTCTCATCCACCTCCTATATAACATCTAGAGTCTCATGCCACCTCCTATAATAACATCTAGAGCTCCTCCACCTCCTATATAAACATCTAGAGTCTCCATCCACCTCCTCTATAAACATCTAGAGTCTCCATCCACTCCTATATAACATCTAGAGTCTCCATCCACCTCTATATAACATCTAGAGTATTGCATCCTACCTCCTAATTAACATCTTAGAGGTCTCCATCCACCTCCTATAACTCCTAGTAGTCATCTAGAGTCTCCATCCCATCAATCTAACCATACTCCTACATACATGTTGATTCTCATCCACCTCCTATATAACCATCTAGAGTCGCCACCGCTCGTATATAACATTGTTAGTCTCCATCCCCCTCCTATATAACTCTAGAGTCTCCATCCATCTCCTATCAATAACATTAGAGTCTCCAACCACCTCCTATATTAACATCTAGAGTCTCCATCCACCTCCTACAGTGGGGCCAAAAGGTATTTAGTCAGCCACCAATTGTGCAAGTTCTCCCACTTAAAAAGATGAGAGAGGCCTGTAATTTTACATCATAGGTACACTTCAACTATGACAGACAAAATGAGAAAAAGAAATCCAGAAAATCACATTGTATGGATTTTTAATGAATTTATTTGCAAATTATGGTGGAAAATAAGATTTGGTCAATAACAAAATTTATCTCAATACTTTGTTATATACCTTTTGGCAATGACAGAGGTCAAACGTTTTTCTGTAAGTTTTCACAAGGTTTTCACACACTGTTGCTGGTATTTTGGCCGCATTTCCTCACATGCAGATTCTCCTCTAGAGCAGTGACTGTTTTGGGCTGTTGCTGGCACAAGCGGACCTTTTCAACTGGCTGGCACTCCAGGACCGGTTGAAATGCTTCTTACGAAGCCACTCTTCGTTGGCCGGCGGGCGGTGTGTTTTGGGGATCATTTGTGCATGCTGAAAGACCGCCACGTTTCATCTTCAGTGCCTTGCTGATGGAGAGGAGGATTTTATCTCACGAATAGACATGGCCCCATTCATTCTTTCCTGTTACAGCGGATGCAGTCCGTCCTGGTCCCTTTGCAGAAAAACAGCCCCAAAGCATGATGTTTCCACCCCCATGCTTCACAGTAGGTATGGTGTTCTTTGGATGCAACTCAGCATTCTTTGTCCTCCAAACACGACGAGTTGAGTTTTTACCAAAAAGCTCAACAGAGCAGCTTGGAGTTAATGGAAGTTGAGAGCGATGTTAGTTTAATCAGTGAATGGGCAGATAGATAAGGAAAGTCCTGTCGTTTTATTTGCATTTATATAAGCATGGAGGCTTTTATCACATAATTGGTTTTATGTTCAAAGGGATGTGATGGGGATGTGGTTTGGTTTTGTAACGGTAGTGTGTGTGTGTGTTGTAGGTTTAAGGCTGTGTGCCTTAAGTGTGTTTTTCCCGAGAACATTTTTGACGGTGCATACTCACTATACTAGGATGGTTCTGTTCAGTATTGCCAAACAGAGACACTCTTCTGCATTGTGTTGATGTTGATTTCCCTTTCACTGATCTGACCCCAGATCAGCAGGCTSAGGTGTGGTTCAGGTGCACACTGTTGTTAAGTGCTATATCTTGTTATCCACAAGCTGTTCCCCAGTCAGTTTAAAGGCTGCCTGTCTGAGCATGGCCCGGTCTGTTTAACAAAAGAGGACGAGATAAGTGCTGTGATTGTGTGTGTGTTCGTGCGCGATGTGCATGTGTGTTGTTGTGTGACTGTGAGGGACGTCTCTGCAGAGGGGATTTAGGATAAATAAAAAAGGACATGTTATTTTTAGACTCCCAGAGAAGCTTTTAATTGTCCAATGCCCTGTCAGGTGATGAATCACTTTTATATTAGTTGTGGTGCCTTAGCCTAAATCAATCATTGAAGTACTAACCTCCCTCCCCCTCTCCCCCTCCACATACACACTCACACTCTTGGGGTTGCACAGCAGATGGGTTCACACATACACACGCAAATAACACACACGCTAAGAGGACACACAGACCGGGTGGTGCATGTTTGGCTACACAGTAGCCAGATAATGCTGTCACTGTGCAGTTTTAAGTAACACGGCTTCCATGGTGTTCTGGTCCATCTCTGTAGGTGGTGCCATTAGTTCAATTAACCAGCTATGGGAAGACATGGTGTTCTGGTCCATCCCTGTAGGTCAAATCTTATCAAATCACATTTTATTTGTCACATGCGCCGAATAAACAGGTGTATACCTTACAGTGAAATGCTTACTTACAAGCCCTTAACCAACAATGCGGTTTAAAAAATAAATGCCCCCAAAAATAATTAAATAACAATAAGAAATAAAAGTAACAAACAAGCAGCAGTAAAATAACAATAGCGATGTACAGGGAGTACTGGGACAGAGTCAATGTGCGGTGGCACCGGTTAGTCGAGGTAATTGAGGTAATACAGTTGAAGTCGGAAGTTTACATACACTTAGGTTGGAGTCATTAAAACTCGTTTTTCAACCACTCCACAAATTTCTTGTTAACGAACTATAGTTTTGGCAAGTCGGTTAGGACATCTACTTTGTGCATGACACAAGTAATTTTTCCAACAATTGTTTACAGACAGATTATTCACTTATAATTCACTGTACCACAATTCCAGTGGTCAGAAGTTTATATACACTAAGTTGACTGTCCTTTAAACAGCTTGGAAAATTCCAGAAAAATGATGTCATGGCTTTAGAAGCTTCTGATAGGCTAATTGACATAATTTATTCAATTGGAGTGTACCTGTGGATGTATATCAAGGCCTACCTTCAAACTCAGTGCCTCTTTGCTTGACATCATGGGAAAATCAAAAGAAATCAGCCAAGAATTGTAGACTCCACAAGTCTGGTTCATCCTTGGGAGCAATTTCCAAACGCCTGACCGTACACCGTTCATCTGTACAAACAATTGTATGTAAGTATTTGGTGCAAAAGGTGCAAATCAATCCCAGAACAACTGCAAAGGACCTTGTGAAGATGCTGGAGGAAACAAGTACAAAATTATTTACATCCACAGTTAAACGAGTCCTATATCAACATAACCTGAAAGGCCGCTCAGCAAGGAAGAAGCCACTGCTCCAAAACCGCCGTAAAAAAGCCAGACTACGTTGCAAATGCACATGGGGACAAAGATCGTACTTTTTTGAGAAATGTTCTCTGGTTCTGATGAAACAAAAATAGAACTGTTTGGCCATAAGGCCATCGTTATGTTTGGAGGAAAAAGGGGATGCTTGCAAGCCGAAGAAACTATCCCTTATGTTGTGGGTGCTTTGCTGCAGGAGGGACTGGTGCACTTCACAAAATAGATAGCAACATGAGGGTAGGACAATTATGTGGATATATTGAAGAAACATCTCAAGACACAGTCAGGAAGTTAAAGCTTGGTCGCGAATGGGTCTTCCAAATGGACAATGACCCCAAGCATACTTCCAAAGTTGTGCACAAAATGGCTTAAGGACAACTAAGTCAAGGTATTGGAGTGGCCATCACAAAGCCCTGACCTCATCCTACAGAAAATGTGTGGGCAGAACTGAAAAAGCGTGTGCGAGCAAGGAGGCCTACAAACCCGACTCAGTTACACCAGCTCTGTCAAGAGGAATAGGCCAAAATTCACCACACTTATTGTGGAAAGCTTGTGGAAGGCTACCCGAAACGTTTGACCAAAGTTAAACAATTTAAAGGAAATGCTACCAAATACTAATTGAGTGTATGTAAACTTCTGACCCATTGGGAATGTGATGAAAAAAAATAAAAGCTGAAATAAATCATTCTCTCTACTATTATTCTGACATTTCACATTCTTAAAATAAATGGGTGATCCTAACTGACCTAAGACAGGGAAATTTTACTACGATTAAATGTCAGGAATTGTGAAAAACTGAGTTTAAATGTATTTGGCTAAGGTGATGTAAACTTCTGACTTCGACTGTATGTACATGTAGGTAGAGTTATTAAAGTGGCTATGCATAGATATAACAGAGAGTAGCAGCAGTGTAAAAGGGGGGCAATGCAAATAGTCTGGGTGGCCATTTGATTAGATGTTCAGGAGTCTTATGGCTTGGGGGTAGAAGCTGTTTAGAAGCCTCTGGACCTAGACTTGGCGCTCCGGTACCGCTTGCCATGCGGAAGCAGAGAGAACAGCTATGACTAGGGTGGCTGGAGTCTATGACAATATTTAGGGCCTTCTCCATGAATCCAGTAGTAAACATTAAACCAGTAGTAAACCATATACTAAACCAGTAGTACAACCATTCATAAACCAGTAGTAAACACAATACTAAACCAGTAGTAAACCATTAAACCAGTAGTAAATCAATACTAAACTAGTAGTAACCAAGACTAAAACCAGTAGTAAACCATTAAACCAGTAGTAAATCAATACTAAACCAGTAGTAAACCTGTACTAAACCAGTAGTAAATCAGTACTAAACCAGTAGCAAAACATTAAACCAGAAGTAAACCATTAAACCAGTAGTAATTCAATACTAAGCCAGTAGTAAATCAGTACAAAACCAGTAGTAAACCATTAAACCAGAAGTAAACCATTCAACCAGTAGTAAATCAATACTAAGACAGTAGTAAATCTATACTAAACCAGTAGTAAATCAGTACTAAACCAGTAGTAAACCATTAAACCAGTAGTAAATCGGTAAATCAATACTAAACCAGTAGTAAACCAGTAAATCAATACTAAACCATTAAACCAGTAGTAAACCATTAAACCAGTAGTAAATCAATCCTAAACCAGCAGTAAACCAGTAGTAAATCAATACTAAACTAGTAGTAAACCATTACTAAACCAGTAGTAAACCATTAAACGAGTAGTAAATCAATACTAAACCAGCAGTAAACCATTAAACCAGTAGTAAACCATTAAACCAGTAGTAAAGCAGTAGTAAAGCATTAAACCAGTAGTAAACCATTAAACCAGTAGTAAAGCATTAAACTAGTAGTAAACCGTTAAACCAGTAGTAAAGCAGTAGTAAACCATTCAACCAGTAGTAAAGCAGTAGTAAACCATTCAACCAGTAGTAAATCGGTAAATCAATACTAAACCAGTAGTAAACCAGTAAATCAATACTAAACCATTAAACCAGTAGTAAATCATTAAACCAGTAGTTAACAATACTAAGCCATTAAACCAGGAGTAAAGCATTAGTAAAGCAGTAGTAAACCATTAAACCAGTGGTAAACCATTAAACCAATAGTAAAGCAGTAGTAAACCATTAAAGCAGTAGTAAACCATTAAACCAGTAGTAAACCATTAAACCAGTAGTAAACCATTAAACCGGTAGTAAACCATTAAACTAGTAGTAAAGCAGTAGTAAACCATTAAACCAGTAGTAAACCTTTAAACCAGTAGTAAAGCATTAAACCAGTAGTAAA
>NC_036865.1:25284270-25305269 GCF_002910315.2 Salvelinus sp. IW2-2015 | reverse complement strand
GGTATTAATGGTATAATCTCTGCCTTTACTACTGACTTAATGGTTTACTACTGTTTAATGGTTTATACTACTTGGTTTAATGGTTTACTACTGGTTTTAAATGGTTTTACTACTGCTTTACTACTGCTTTACTACTGGAATTAATGGTAACTACTGCGTACTACTGATTTAATGGTTTACTACTGTTTATGTTTATATGTCTTTACTATGCTTTACTACTGGATTTAATGGTTTACTACTGCCCTTTACTACTACTTTTACTACTGGTCTAATGGTTTACTACTGCTTTACTACTGATTCTTTAATGGTTTACTACTGGTTTAATGGTTTACTATTGCTTTACATGGTTTAATGGTTTACTGACTGGTTTAAATGGGTTTACTCTGCTTACTACTGCTTTACTATTATGGATTACTCAGTTACTATACAGCTACTGGCTTTACTACTGATTTAACATGGTCTTACTAATCTGGTTTAATGGTTTACATGTTACTACGTTACTTCACTGGATTAATTGGTTTACTACTGGTTTTAATGGTTACTACTGCTTTACTACTCTTACTACTGGTTTAACGGTTTACTACTGGTTTAATGGTTTCATACTGGTTTAATGGCTTTACTACTGCTTTACTACTGGATTAATGGTTTACTACTGTCTTTACTACTGATTTAATGGTTTACTACTGGTTTAATGGTTTCTCTCTACTGGCTTTACTACTGCTTACTACGGCTAATTGTTTAACTCATGTTTACTACTGCTTATATAGTTAACTACTGGCTTAATGGTTTACTACTGCTTTACTACTGGTTGAATGGTTTACTACTGCTTTACTACTGGTTTAATGGTTTACTACTATGTTTAATGCTTTACTACTGGTTTAATGGTTTACTACTGGTTTAATGCTGTACTACTGCTTTACTACTGGGTTTAATGGTTTACTACTGGTTTAATGGTTTACTCCTGGTTAATGGTTTACTACTGGTTTAATGCTTTACTACTGATTTAATGGTTTACTACTGGTTTAATGGTTTACTACTGCTTTACTACTGGATTAATGGTTTACTACTGCTTTACTACTGTCTTCATGGTTTACTACTGGTTAATGGTTTACTACTGCTTTACTACTGGTTGAATGGTTTACTATCTGCTTTACTACTGTTTAATGGTTACTACTGCTTTACTACTGGTTTAATGGTTTACTACTAGTTTAATGCTTTACTACTGGTTTAATGGTTTACTACTGGTGTACATGCTTTACTACTGCTTTACTACTGGTTTACATGGTTCACTACTGGTTTAATGGTTTACTAATGCTATTACTATCTGCTTTACTACTGGATTAATGTTTACTAGCTTTGACTACTGCTTTAATAGTTACTACTGGTTAATGGTTTTACTATCTGCTTTACTACTGCTTTACTACTGGTTGAAATGGTTTCTATGCTCTTTTACTACTGGTTTAATGGTTTACTACTAGTTTAATGCTTTACCTACTGGTTTAATGGTTTACTACTGGTTTAAACTGCTGTACTACTGGCTTTACTACTGGTTTAATGGTTTATACTGGTTTAATGCGTTTACTCCTGGTTTAATGGTTTACTACTGTTTAATGCTTTACTACTGGTTAAAGGTTTACTACTCGTTTTAATGGTTTACTACTGCTTTACTACTAGTTTAATGGTTACTACGCGGTTAATGGTTTACTCTGGTTTATATGGTTACTATGGTTATGGTTTACTACTGCTTTAATGGTTATCTACTGCTTTACTATTGGTTTAATGGTTACCACTGGTTTAATGGTTTCTACTGCTTATAATGCTTTACTCCTGGTTATGGCTTAGTATTGTTAACTACTGTTAATGATTTACTACTGGTTAATGGTTTAGTATGATTTACTGGTTTACTAACTACTGGTTTAAGATGATTTACCGATTTACTACTGGTTGAATGGTTACTACTGCTTTACTACTGTTGATTTTACTACGGCTTTACTATGTTTAACGGTTTACTACTAGTTTAATGCTTTACTATGTTTTAATGTTTACTACTGGTTTAATGCTTTACTACTGTCTTTACTACTGGTTTATGGTTTACTACTGGTTTAATGGTTTACTGCTGGTTTAGTATTGATTTACTCTGTTATGGCTTTACTACTGGTTTAGTAGGTTTAGGATTGATTTACTACTGGTTTACTGCTGGTTTAGATTGATTTTACTACTGGTTTAATGGTTTTACTACTGGTTTAATGGTTTAGTATTGATTTACTGGTTTACTACTGGTTTAGTATTGATTTACCGATTTCTATGTTTAATGGTTTACTACTGGTTTAGTACTGATTTACTACTGGTTTGTAAGATTTACTACTGTCTTAGTATTGATTTACTACTGGTTGAATGTTTACTTCTGGTTTAATGGTTTAACTACTGGTTTTGTACTGATTTACTACGGCTTAGTATTGAATTACTACTGGTTTAATGGTTTACTTCTGGTTTATGTTTTGCTACTGGTTTAGTAACTGATTTACTACTGGTTTAGTAAGGTTTACTACGTTTAGTATTGATTTACTACTGGTTTAATGGTTTACTACTGGTTTAGTATTTGGTTTACTACTATTTTAGTATTGATTTACTACTGGTTTAATGGTTTACTACTGGTTTAAGTATTGGTTACTACTGTTTATGGTTTTACTATGGTTAGCTATTGGTTTACTACTGGTTAATGGTTTACTCTGGATCATGGAGGAAGCCCTAATATTGTCATAGACTCCGAGCCACCTAGTCATAGACTGTTTCTCTCTGCTTCCCGATGGCAAGCGGTACCGGAGCGCCAAGTCTAGGTCCAAGAGGCTTCTAAACAGCTTCTACCCCAAGCCATAAGACTCCTGAACATCTAATCAAATGGCGACCGATACTATTTGCATTGCCCCCCTTTTACACTGCTGCTACTCTCTGTTACATCTATGCATAGCACTTTAATAACTCTACCTACATGTACATACAGTCGAAGTCAGAAGTTTATAATCACCTTAGCCAAATACATTTAAACTCAGTTTTTCACAATTCCTGACATTTAATCGTAGTAAAATTCCCTGTCTTAGGTCAGTTAGGATCAACTTTATTTTAAGAATGTGAAATGTCAGAATAATAGTAGAGAGATGAATTTTTATTTCAGCTTTTATTTCTTTCATCACATTCCCATGGGTCAGAAGTTACATACACGTCAATTTAGTAATTTGGTAGCATTTCCTTTAAATTGTTTAACTTTGGTCAAACGTTTCGGGTAGCCTTCCACAAGCTTTTCCACAATAAGCTGTGGTGAATTTTGGCCTATCCTTCTTGACAGAGCTGGTGTAACTGAGTCGGGTTTGTAGGCCTCCTGCTCGCACACTTTTTCAGTTCTGCCCACACTTTTCTGTAGGATGAGGTCAGGGCTTTGTGATGGCCACCCAATACCTTGACTTAGTTTGTCCTTAAGCCATTTTGCCACAAACTTTGGAAGTATGCTTGGGGTCATTGTCCATTTGGAAGACCCATTCGCGACCAAGCTTTAAACTTCCTGACTCGATGTCTTGAGATGTTGCTTCAATAATCTCCACATAATTGTCCTACCTCATGTTGCTATCTATTTGTGAAGTGCACCAGTCCCTCCTGCAGCAAAGCACCCCCACAACATAAGGGATAGTTTCTTCCGGCTGTGCAAGCATCCCCTTTTTCCTCAAACATAACGATGGCCATTATGGCAAACAGTTCTATTTTTGTTTCATCAGAACCAGAGACATTTCTCCAAAAAGTACGATCTTTGTCCCCATGTGCATTTGCAACCGTAGTGCCTGGCTTTTTTAGCGGCGGTTTTGGAGCATGGCTTCTTCCTTGCTGAGCGGCCTTCAGGTTATGTTGATATAGGACTCGTTTAACTGTGGATGTAAATATATTTTGTACTTGTTTCCCCAGCATCTTCACAAGGTCCTTTGCGTTGTTCTGGGATTGTTTGCACCCTTTGCACCAATATCTTACATACAATTGTTTGTACAGATGAAGTGGTACGGTCAGGCGTTTGAAATTGTCCAAGGATGAACCAGCTTGTGGAGGTCTACAATTCTTGGCTGATTTTTTTGATTTTCCCATGATGTCAAGCAATAGAGGCACTGAGTTTGAAGGTAGGCCTTGATATACATCCACAGGTACACCTCCAATTGAAAAATTATGTCAATTAGCCTATCAGAAGCTTCTAAAGCCATGACATCATTTTCTGGAATTTTCCCAAGCTGTTTAAAGGCACAGTCAACTTGTGGTATATAAACTTCTGACCCACTGGAATTTGTGGACGTGAATTATAAGTGAAATATCTGTCTGTAAACAATTGTTGGAAAAATTATGTGTCATGCACAAAGTAGATTGTCCTAACCGACTTGCCAAAACTATAGTCTGTTAACAAGAAATTTGTGGAGTGGTGAAAAACGAGTTTTATGACTCAACCTAAGTGTATGTAAACTTCCGACTTCAACTGTATTACCTCAATTACCTCGACTAACCGGGTGCCACCGTACATTGACTCTGTCCAGTACTCCCTGTAACATCGCTATTGTTATTTTACTGCTGCTTGTTTGTTACTTTTTTATTTCTTATTGTTATTATAATTATTTTTGGGGGATTTATTTTTTTAAACGATTGTTGGTTCTAAGGGGCTTTCGTAAATTACAGCATTTCACTGTAAGGTATACACCTGTTTATTACGGGCGCATGTGACAAATAAAATGTGATTCTAGATAAGATTTGACACACAGGGAGGACCGAGAACCAATTTTCCATAGCTGGTTTAATTGAACTAAATGCACACCTTACAGAGATGGACAGAAAAAATGGCAGCCGTGTTAAACTTCAAAACTGACAGTGACAGCATTATCTGGGCACTGTGTTAGCCAAACCATGCACACACCGTTCTTGTGGTCCTCTTAGCGTGTGGTTATTTGGGCGTGTGTATGTGTGAACCCATCTGCTGTGCAACCCCAAGAGTGTGAGTGTTATGTGGAGGGGAGAGGGGGAGGGAGGTTAGACTTCAATGCTTTGATTTAGGCTAAGGCACCACAACTAATATACAAAGTGATTCATCACTGACAGGAGCATGGAACAATTAAAACTCTCTGGGAGTCTAAAAATAACATGTCCTTTTTTATTATCCTAAAATCCCATCTGCAGAGACGTTCCCTTACCACAGTCCACAACAACACACATGCCATGCGCACGAACACACACACAGTAATACAGAGCACTTTATCTCGTGCTCTTTTGTTAAACAGACCGGGCCATGCTCAGACGGCAGCTTTACAACTGAATGGGAACAGCTTGTGGATAAACGATAATATAAGCACTTTAACAACAGTGTGCACCTGAACGACACCTGAGCCTGCTGATCTGGGGTCAGAGTCAGTGAAAGGGAATCAACATCAACACAAATCGCAGAAGAGTGGTCTCTGTTTGGCATACTGCACAGAACCACTAGTTAGTGAGTTATGGCCAGTAGTAAAGCAGTAGTAAAGCAGTAGTAAACCATTAAACCGGTAGTAAACCATTAAATCAGTAGTAAACCGTTAAAGCAGTAGTAAATCAGTAGTAAACCATTAAAGCAGTAGTAAAGCAGTAGTAAACCAMTAATCCAGTAGTAAAGCAGTAGTAAATCATTAAAGCAGTAGTAAAACAGTAGTAAACCATTAAACCAGTAGTAAAGCAGTAGTAAACCATTAAAGCAGTAGTAAACCATTAAATCAGTAGTAAAGCAGTAGTAAACCATGGAGTCTGTTGTTGTGATTGTTTTCTCTCTGTGAGAGAGCAACCTTGCTGTGCCTGGAGGAGACAGCCAAGGTCGGCAGAAGGCTAACACACACACACACAGGACTGGGATCTGCTGTGCTGACTGAAGGAAGGTGTTACTGGGGTATTTTTAGTGTTCATCTGTCCCCTGTTCCTCCCCTGTAGGCTGGTTTCTACCTCTGTGGACTTCTTCAGGCCTAATGTCTAGTCAGAGGAGGTTAACGTGAGGAAGCATTTCTGTCCTGAAATAGACCTCTGCTCTGCAGCCGCAGGGACACCACGCTCTGTTCTATTGCCACCACAGTGTGTGTGTGTGTGTGTGTGTGAGTGAGTGTGTGCGTGTAAGTGAGTGTGCGCGTGTGAGTGTGTGCGTGTAAGTGAGTGTGGGCGTGTGAGTGAGTGTGCGCGTGTGAGTGAGTGTGCGCGTGTGAGAGCGAGTGAGCGTGCGCATGTGAGAGCGAGTGAGCGGGTGCGTGTGAGAGAGAGAGATAGCGTGCGTGTGAGAGAGAGAGCGTGTGTGTGTGTGAACAAGAGAGCGAGAGAGTGAGTGAGTGTGTGAGAGTGAGTGAGTGTGCGCATGTGAGAGTAAGTGAGTGTGCTCGTGTGAGAGTGAGTGTGAGAGCGAGTGAGTGTGCATGTGAGCGAGTGAGTGTGAGGGAGAGAAAGCGAGCATGTGTGAAAGAGCGAGGTTGTGTGAGAGAGAAAGGGTGTGTGTGCGAGTGAGCGAGTGAGCGTGTGAGAGAGAGAGCGAGCGTGTGTGTGCGTGAGTGAGTGTGTGCGAGTGAGCATGTGAGAGTGAGCGTGTGAGAGCGTGCGTGTGAGAGTGAGTGAGCGTGTGAGAGCGAGCATGTGAGAGTGAGTGTGTGAGTGAGTGAGCGTGTGAGAGTAGGCGAGCTTGTGAGAGTGAGCTCGCATGTGAGAGTGTGTGAGAGTAAGTGAGCGTGTGTGTGTGTGAGAGTGAGTGTGTGTGAGAGTGAGAGTGAGTGAGGGTATGTATGAGTGAGTGAGATTGAGTGAACGTGTGAGTGAGAATATATGAGAGTGAGTGTGTGTGAGAGTAAGTGAGTGTGTGAGTGAGTGTAGTGTGCGTGTATGAGAGTGAGTGAGTGTATGTGAGAGTAAGTGAGTGAGTGAGAGTGATGTGGCGTCTGTGAGAGTGAGGTAGTGTGCTGTAGTGAGTGTGTGTGTGTGTGAGTGAGTGAGTGTGCGTGGTGTGTGAGAGTGAGTGAGTGTGCACGTGTGCACAAGTGCGAGTGAGTGAGTGTGTGTGAGATGAGTGTGTGTGAGAGTGAGTGAATGCGCGTGAGTGAGTGAGAGTGTGTGAGAGTGAGTGACTGCGCATGTGTGAGAGTAGGTGACTGCGCATGTGTGAGAGTGAGTGCGCGTGTGTGAGAGTGAATGAGTGTGCTCGTGTGTGATTGTGAGTGCGCGCGTGTGAGAGTGAGTGAGTGAGCGTGTTTGAGAGTGAGTGAACGTGTTTGAGTGAGTGAGTGTGAATGTGTGAGAGTGTGTGTGTGTGTGTGGTGTGAGAGCGTGAGTGTGTGTGTGAGAGTGTGAGTGAGTGTGTGAGAGGAAGCGAGCGTGCGGAGAGGAGCGAGTGTGCGAGAGGGAGTGAGAGAGTGTGAGAGGTTGTGTGTGAGTGTGTTATTTGCATGTGCGGGTATGAGTTGTGGTGTGTATGTACGAGCAAGTGTGTGTGTGTGTTTGCGCGCCTGTGTGTGTGTTTGCGTGCCTGTGTGTGTGTGCGTGCCTGTGCGTTTGTGTCTGCTTGCTTGCTTGTGTGTGTGTGTGTGTGTGTGTTGTGTGTGTGTGTGTGTGTGTGTGTGTGTGTGTGGTGTGTGTGTGTGTGTGTGTGTGTGTGTGGTGTGTGTGTGTGTGTGTGTGTGTGTGTGGTGGTGTGTGTGTGCGCGCATTTGTGTGTGTGTCGACATTGCAGAATGTCCTCTGGACTTGCAGCTTTTCTACCAAAAACTGAAGCCACCTACTGTAAAGTCCATACTCTCTCTCCAACTAACTACCCTCCAACTGAAACACAAGCTGACCAGAGTTCAGTCCAAGGCACCCACATCTTCTGGCAATTTCCACCTGGCCAGAAGCAGCCCTGTGCTGTGTGCTATATAAGACAAATTATCCCCAACGTCCATGGGAAGCTCTCTGTCTTCTGTCCGTCCGTCCGTCCGTCCGTCCGTCCGTCCGTCCGTCCTCTCTTCTCTCTCTCTCTCTCTCTCTCTCTCTCTCTCTCTCTCTCTCTCTCTTCTCTCTCTCTCTCTCTCTCTTTCTCTGTCTCTGTCTCTGTCTCTGTCTCTGTCTCTGTCTCTTTCTCTGTCTCTCTTTAGGTTTATGGTAGAGGCTGCAGGTGTAATAAGTCATTTTTCCCCCCCGTCAGTACACACACGCACACATGGGTCTTCAGGAGTCTGTCAGTGATGTATAAATTATATTTAATCATATCTTGCAACTTCAGATGCTGAAATTGTCATCTCATTGTTTGGTTGGTTAAGCTGTAAATCTGGAGCTACAATGCCTAGCCAGTTTATACAGGGATGGGGAGGGAGGGGTGGTGGTGTTATTGCTGACTCTGTCTTTGTACAGTAACTTGGTGTGTCAGCCAGGCCTGTATTTACATCTATTTCTAGATCCTCTATAAAACAGGCTCCTCACTAGTTAACACAGACATAAAGTCATAATTATGGCTTGACCCCGACCATTTAAAAGATGTTTCTTCCAGTAGCGGTGTGTAGGTCAAATCACAGGGGAAGTCGAGCTAGAACAGAAAAGCCATTTTAAAACCTATGTGTTGTGATAATTGTAAAAATGGCGCCGGAGAATAAGGCACACGTTTTACGTGTCCCCCAACTGATTGTACCTTTTGAGGATTCGTAGGCGATCAAATAAACCCCCACTTCCTTCCATTCTGCTAGCAAACGTGCAATCTTTGGAGAATAAAATAGATGACCTACTTGTAAGATTAAACTACCAACGGGACATTCAAAACTGTAATATCTTATGCTTCACGGAGTCGTGGCTGAACGACGACAATATCAACATACAGCTGGCTGGTTATGCTCTGTATCGCCAGGATAGAACAGCGGCGTCTGGTAAGACAATGGGCGGCGGTCTATGTATTTTTGTAAATAACAGCTGGTGCACGATATCTAAGGAAGTCTCGAGCTATTGCTGGCCTGAGGTAGAGTATCTCATGATAAGCTATAGACCACACTATCTACCTAGAGAGTTTATCATCTCTATTTTCGTAGCTGTTTACATACCACAAGTCAGAGGCTGGCACTAAGACAGCATTGAATGAGTTGTATTCCGCCATAAGCAAACAAGAAAACTCTCCCCCAGAGGCTGTGCTCCTAGTAGCCGGGGACTTTAATGCAGAGAAACTTAAATCCGTTTTACCAAATTTCTGTCAGCATGTTAATTGTGCAACCAGAGGAAAAAAAACTCAGGACCACGTTTAAACCACACACAGAGACGCATACAAAGCTGTCCCTCGCCCTCCATTTGGCAAATCTGACCATAATTCTATCCTCCTGATTCCTGCTTACAAGCAAAAATTAAAGCAGGAAGCACCAGTGACTAGATCAATAAAAAAGTGGTCAGATGAAGCAGATGCTAAYCTACYGGACTGTTTTMRTAGCACAGACTGGAATATGTTCCGGGATTCCTCCGATGGCATTGAGGAGTATACCACATCAGTCATTGGCTTCATCAAAAAGTGCATCGATGACATCGTCCCCACAGTGACGGTACATACATACCCCAATCAGAAACCATGGATTACAGGCAACATCCGCACTGAGCTAAAGGGTAGAGCTGCCGCTTTCAAGGAGCGGGACTCTAAACCGGAAGCTTATAAGAAATGCTGCTATGCCCCCCGATGAACCATCAAACAGGCAAAGCGTCAATACTGGACTAAGATCGAATCGTACTACACCGGCGCTGACGCTCGTCGGATGTGGCATGGCTTGCAAACCATTACAGCCTACAAAGGGAAGCCCAGCCGAGAGCTGCCCAGTGACACAAGCCTACCAGTCGAGCTAAATACCTTCTATGCTCACTTCGAGGCAAATAACACTGAAACATGCATGAGAGCACCAGCTGTTCCGGAAGACTGTGCGATCACCCTCATCGCAGCCGATATGAGTAAGACCTTTAAAAATGTCAACAATCACAAGGCTGTAGAGCCAGATGGATTACCAGGATGTGTGTTGCGAGCATGTGCTGACCAACTGGCAAGTGTCTTCACTGACATTTTCAACCTCTCCCTGTCCGAGTCTGTAATACCAACATCTTTTAAGCAGACCACCATAGTGCCTGTGCCCAAGAACACTAAGGTACCGATCCGTAGCACTCACGTCTGTAGCCATGAAGTGCTTTGAATGGCTGGTCATGGCTCACATCAACACCATTGTCCCAGAAACCCTAGACCCACTCCAATTTGCATACCACCCCAACAGATCCACAGAGGATGCAATCTCTATTGCACTCCACGCTGGCCTTTCCCACCTCAACTGCTCTGCCTGCGGCTATGGAACCCTGACCTTTTCACCGGACATGCTACCTTGTCCCAGTCCAGCTGTTTTCAACTCTCTCTCCAACTCTGAATGATCGGCTATGAAAAGCCAACTGACAATTTACTCCTGAGGTGCTGACCTGTTGCACCCTCTACAACCACTGTGATTATTATTATTTGACCCTGCTGGTCATCTATAAACTTTTGAACATCTTGGCCATGTACTCTTATAATCTTCACCCGGCACAGCCAGAAGAGGACTGGCCACCCCTCAGAGACTGGCTCTTCTCTAGGTTTCTTACTAGGTTCCTGCCTTTCTAGGGAGTTTTTCCTAGCTACCGTGCCTCTGCATTGCTTGCTGTTTGGGGTTTTAGGCTGGGTTTCTGTATAGCACTGTGTGACATCAGCTGATGTAAAAAGGTCTTTATAAATACATTGGATTGATTGATTGATGGACCAAAGGAACACCTATGTGAGAATGCTATTCATTGACTACAACTCAGCGTTCAACACCATAGTGCCCTCAAAGCTCATCAATAAGCTAAGGACCCTGGGACTAAACACCTCCCTCTGCAACTGGATCCTGGACTGCCTGACGGGCCGCCCTCAGGTGGTAAGGGTAGGTAACAATACATCCGCCACGCTGATACTCAACACGGGGGCCCCTCAGGGGTGTGTGCTCAGTCCCCTCCCTGTTCACTCATGACTGAACGGCCAGGCACGACTCCAACACCATCATTAAGTTTGCCGATGACACAACAGTGGTAGGTCTGATCAACGACAACGATGAGACAGCCTATATGGAGGAGGTCAGAGACCTGGCCAGGTGGTGCCAGGACAACAACCTCTCCCTCAACGTGATCAAGACAAAGGAGATGATTGAGGACTACAGGAAAAGGAGGACCGACACGCCCCCATTCTCATCGACGGGGCTGCAGTGGAGCAGGTTGAGAGCGCTTCAAGTTCCTTGGTGTCCACATCACTAACACACCAAGACAGTCGTGAAGAGGGCACGACTAAGAGGGTAATGCGAACGGCCCAGTACATCACTGGGACCAAGCTTCCTGCCACCCAGGACCTGTATACCTGGCGGTGTCAGAGGAAGGCCCTGAAAATCGTCAAAGGCTCCAGCCACCCTAGTCAAAGACTGTTCTCTATGCCACCGCACGCAAGTACCGGAGCGCCAAGTCTAGGTCCAAGAGGCTTCTTAACAGCTTCTTTCCCCAAGCCATAAGACTCCTGAACACCTAATCAAATGTCTACCCAGACTATTTGCATTGCCCCCCCCCCCCTCCCTCTTGTACACCGCTGCTACTGTCTGTTGTTGTCATCTATGCATAGTCACTTTAATAACCCTACCTACATGTACATATTACCTCAACTAACCGGTGCCCCCGCACATTGACTCTGTATCGGTACCCCCCTGTATATAGTCTCACTATTGTTACTTTACTGCTGCTCTTTATTTGCTTGTTACTTTTATTTCTTATTCTAATCCATATTTTTTTTTACCTGCATTGTTGGTTAGGGGCTCGTAAGAAAGCATTTCACTGTAAGGTCTACACCTGTTGTATTTGACGTGTGTGACTAATACAATTTGATTTGATTTGAATTGCTTTGTTAGTGCTATGACCTGTTAGTTCATATGCCTTACCACCGTGATATATAGGCCTAAGGCCGAGACAATAAGAAGACATAGTGGCAGAATAAATTCAATCACACCTTTGTTTCATCACAAAATCAGAGAGCAACATCTGTCCAGTGAAGTCCACAAAACATATTGCATGTTACAAACAGTTACAGCATGGTCAAGCAAGTTAATGTTTCCAACATTTTAACTAAACAACTATTGATTTAGAGTTACCGCAAGTTGCAAAGAAAACAGTTGCTGCCTCCACTATTCCAGCACCATTTCAACTTCAACATTATCTAATCACCTATGCTTAGTCTAATACAGTGACAACTAAAAGATACGAGAAACGATTTAGTCCAATCATCATAAGCTAAATATGATGTGGCTGGCCATGGTACTGATTTCTGTGTGTGTGTGCAAGTAGAAAAGACATGTTGTCTCACCCTACTTATAGAGAAACACCAATGCCGTCCTCTTTCATGTTGCCTAAACAGTCTATGACTCATACAGTACACGCTTTTAGTTTTTGTTGTCCTAGGCTACCTGGCTATAATGCTTGCTCGCTAGCCTAACTTCCTTTCATGGGCAACGATGTGCCAGGCCAGCTAGTTAACATTAGCCAGTCAACTACACCTAGCTACATGTTGAACTTCAATCCTCTCAGGCCAGCGGCACAATGCATACATTTATGGTTGGCTTCCAGTGTGATGTGATTGGTGTGAAGCCACTTTTTTTGGGTGCACCAGGAGTATTCACAACTGAGCTCGCTCTGTTTAGCTCAACGCTGATTAGCTATTATTTTCAAATAGCCAATCAAGGGGTCTGTTCTTAAGCACTTCCTGTGTTATTGAAAAGCCTTGACAGGCGGGTCAGTGTTTAGCCGGGAATGAGGGCACACTTTCTGGAATGTGCCCGCCACATGGCCAAATGTTGTTTTCAGTGTGTGTGCACTGTAGAACGGAGCATCTGCCTGTGTTGCTAGTGATGATGATGATGAAGAGGAGGGGAGTAGCGTAGGCAGCCAAAATATTTTACTTGGAGCATTAGGGGCAATTAGAAAGGCTGTTCTGTGCTTTTGAGTGTGTGTGTGTGTTGCAGAGCAATGTAAACAGACGAACGCACGCATGTACACACACACACACCCACACTCTACTGCGGTTGTGATTTGGTTTGATCTCTGATTAAATGTCATCTATTTCCTGAGTCCAGTCCATTCAGGGGGCTTACAGACCATACACCACCAAACCCACAACATGGACCAAATGGAAAATTAAAGTTGATCAACTCAGCACAATATATGTATGGATTCGCTGTGTGATTTATAGTTGAGTTTGTTTTCACATCACTGCTAGTTTTATAGAAGATCAGAGGGTTAGTAGTGTGTAAATAATTGTGTATTCAGACCGGATCATTGGCAATTCTACTGAGGGGTCCAACCCTATTAACCTCTGTCCACTGACTGGGTGGCCACCTGGGAGAAAAAAACAGCTTTTAACTAAATGAAATCATTCAGGGGCTGTTTTAACTCTTTATCCATATTAACACATGGATTTAAATCTGTTTGGCCACAGGCCAAGATTCATGCCATGTTAAAGACTGCTCTGCTAAGACATACTTAACTTACTCATAAATCACCTAGCCATCAAAACAGCAGTCTTTGTTCCTATGTCATAAATTCAATAATCCAATAAACCACGACTAAGGGCTATTCTAATGCACGACGCATCGCGCAGTGCCTGGACACAGCCCTTAGCTGTGGTATATTGCCCATATACCACAAACCCCCGAGGTGCCTTATTACTATTATAAACTGGTCACCGAAGTAATTAGAACAGTAAAAATAAATGTTTTGTCATAGCCGTGGTATCGGTCTGATATACCACGGCTGTCAGCCAATCAACATTCAGGGCTTGACCCACCCAGTTTATAATATTGTACTAGATAATATTTATGTGACCTTTTCTTCTTTTTGTCTTTTTCACAGTCCCATAGAATCCTGTCAGAATTTCTACAAAGATTTCACGTTACAGATCGACATGTTTTTCAATGTCTTCTTCCTCCTCTACTTTGGCTTGCGGGTAAGTACTAATGCCCTATTAACGCGCACGTGCACACACACACACACTCCCATCTCTCTAATGGTGGGAGCTGTATTGACATAATACTGACTTGGTGCACTCCCAAAACCATTGGGGAAAAAGCCTGCCTGAAACCCTCAATGAATAAATAAAGTGCTAAGCTGCTTATGCAGCCACAACTCCACATGAATCACAACACTGACTGACATCTATTCACAAACAACATGCTGTATGTCAGGGAAGGATGTCAGGAAAGTGATCTGAGACAGCCCTCGCCTGAGGGTTAACATGTTTTATACAACATGTGGGTCCTGAATGCTGATTGGTTAAAACCACATTTCAGACGGTTTCTATTCCACAAGTTACTTATGTGATAAGGCCCGTGAAGCCGGTGTTTGGAGGATATATTAGTACGGGTGTTGTTCGGCCCGAGACAAAGTCGAGTGCCGGCAAACCGTGCCAATGTATCCTCCAAACACCGGCTTCAAGGGGAGTATCACTTTTATTAAATGGGTTGCCAACATATTCAAATAATGATTGACATATTTTTATTWAAAAAAATATTTTGAGAAATGTATTCATACCATTTTATCCTTCCACAAGATATAGTCCTGACACAAATCTAGGGTTGCTACCCAAGCAGGCTGGTTGTTTGTTCTATTGGTTCGGTTGCTAGAGACGTGACCCCGTCGTTCAGTCTTTTTGTTCTGTATCGTTCGTTCTAAATGTTCCATTGCCAAACTGGCTGGCAATGTTCTTATCCCTTGCTTGCTCGCTAGCCAACTACGGCTAACTTAGTCACGTCAAAAAGTGCAGCCAGAATAACAACATAAGCTGCATTTGTTTAAGCTGTTTTCTAGTGACATTTATTTGGATACATCCATAACAATGAGCTAATGAGGCACGATTTCACCTGGCGTAGAAATGTGCTCAGTCGTCAGGACACTGTTGTTCAGGGGAGCTAGCCAACAACACAGCTAACAACACAGCTAACAACACAGCTAACACAATCAGTTCAAACTGAAGCTGGAAACACTGCAAACTAGCTGCACTTTCATTTTACCTTTTTTTCAATTGACATTTTCTTTGTATATATCCATAAAAACGATGCCAGCTGATTTCATGATTTTGACTGGCTGAGAAACGCTCCCTGCCTGCCTGTCTCGTCCCGACTCCCGACATGTGCATTACTATGGGGCGGCTGGAGATCGAATTTGAATATTGAAACAATGTTGCTGTCTCTCTCGCCGACATTTGCAAGGTTTATACAAATCTCCGCTGTTGAAAATTTAATTTTAGTCTAAAAGAAATGTGAGATAATGTCAAGATGTTTTTTATAGTGGAGATCAAGTTTATAAAATGCCCGGCTGGGCTGATGAGACAGTGGATTACGCAGTCAGATGGAACAGAGTAAATAGGCATTTTAACATCGTAGCCGGTGGTAACCGGTGTAGCCGGTGGTAACTTGTGGAATAGACACCGGCTGGAACGTGGCTTTAACCAATCAGCATTCAGGATTAGACCGACCCATTGTATAACACCGGCAAAATGTATGATGTTAAAATGCCTATTTACGGCCTCCCGAGTGGCGCAATGGTCTAAGGCACTGTATAGCAGTGCTAGCTAGAGATCCTGGTTCAAGTACAGGCTCTGTTGCACCCATGGGGCGGCGCACAATTGGCCCAGCGTCGTCTGGGTTAGGGGAGGGTTTGGCCGGCCGGGATGTCCTTGTCCCATCGCTCTCTAGCAACTCCTGTGGCGGGCCGTGCGCCTGCACGCTGACACGGTCGCCAGGTGTACAGTGTTTCTTCCGACACATTGGTGCAGCTGGCCTGCGGGTTAAGCGGGCATTGTGTCAAGAAGCAGTGCGGCTTGGCTGGGTCGTGTTTTGGAGGACGCACGGCTCTCGACCTTCGCCTCTCCCAAGTCCGTACGGGTGTTGCAGCAATTGGACAAGACTGTGACTACCAATTGGATATCACGAAATTGGGGAGAAAAAGGGAGGGGAAAAAAGCCTATTTACTCTGTTGCATCTGACTGCGCTAGTGGCTTCTGGCAACTTTTGTTCATGATAGATTCTCTCTTATACATTATATATCATACGGTCTTTTCTAAAATGGATTAAATAAGCATTGTTTCTCATCAATCTACACACAATACCCCATAATGACAATGCGAAAACAGGTTTTTCGAAAAACAGAAATACCTTATTTACATAAGTATTCAAACCCTTTGCTATGAGACTCGAAATTGAGCTCAGGTTTATCCTGTTTCCAGTGATCATCCTTGAGATGTTTCTACAACTTGATTGGAGTCCACCTGTGGTAAATTCAATTGATTGGACATGATTCGGAAAGGCACACACCTGTCTGTATAAGGTCCCATAGTTGACAGTGCATGTCAGATCAAAACCAAGGCTTGAGGTCAAAGGAATTGTCCGTAGAGCTCAGAGACAGGATTGTTTCGAGGAATAGACCAAAGCATTTCTGCAGCATTGAAGGTCACCAAGAACACAGTGCCTTTCATCATTCTTAAATGGAAGAAGTTAGGAACCACCAAGACTCTTCCTGAGCTGGCCGCCCAGCCAAAATGAGCAATCGGGGGAGAAGCGCCTTGGTCAGGGAGGTGACCGAGAAACTGATGGTCACTCTGACAGAGCTCCAGAGTTCCTCTGTGGAGATGGGAGAACCTTCCAGAAGGTCAACCATCTCTGCAGCACTCTACCAATCAGGCCTTTATGGTAGGTAGAATGGCCAGGCGGAAGCCACTTCTCAGTAAAAGGCACATGACAGCCCACATAGAGTTTGACAAAAAGCACCTAAAGGACTCTCATACTATGAGAAACAAGATTCTCTGGTCTGATGAAACCAAGTTTGAACTCTGGTCTGAATGCCAAGCGTCACGTCTGGAGGAAACCTGGCACCATCCCAACTGTGAAGCATGGTGGTGGCAGCATCATGCTGTTGGGATGTTTTTCAGCAGCAGGGACTGGGAGACTAGTCAGGATCGAGGGAAAAATGAACAGAGCAAAGTACAAAGATATAGATCCTTGATGAAAACCTACTCCAGAGCACTCAGGACCTCAGACTGGGGCAAAAGTTCACCTTCCAACAGGACAACGACCCTAAGCACACAGCCAAGACAATGCAGGAGTGACAATGCAGGAGTGGCTTCGGGACAAGTCTCTGATTGTCCTTGAGTGGCCCAGCCAGAGCCAGGACTTGAACCCGATCGAACATCTCTGGAGAGACCTGAAAATAGCTGTGCAGCAACGCTTCCCATCCAACCTATCAGAGCTTGAGAGGATCCACAGAGAAGAATGGGAGAAACTCCCCAAATACAGTTGTACCAAGTTTGTAGCGTCATACCCAAGAAGACTCAAGGCTGTAATCGCTGCCAAAGGTGCTTAAACAAAGTACTGAGTAAAAAGGGTCTGAAAACTTATGTAAAAAATAAATAAAATTAAAACTATTTTTGCTTTGTGTTGTGTGTGGATTGATGAGGGGGATAAAATGATCATTTTTTGAATAGGGCTGAAATGTAACAAAGTGTGGAAAAAGTCAAGGGGTCTGAATACTTCCTGAATGCACTGTACATCTTATACTTAGATACAGTATATGAAATGCATGTATTATGTTGCTATATGCTCAAGGTTCAAATAAAACATAAAGATCTATATTTGAACTCTATAAAATAAAAGGATTACATTTCACTTTAACACTCCTGTCTCTGTTTTCCATTCAGCCATGATCTTTATGAGATGATAATAGCACATTGTAAAGTGAGCATAAATGCTCCTGATAACTGTTAAAATGCATTATGATGGCYTTGTAAGTCATTGTACCTACAGCCTGCTATGAACTGAATGAGAAATAGAAGCAACACATTTAGCCTTCAACATGGATTTTAAGGAATGTGTTACCACCATGAATTGTTACTTCTATGTCTCCCTTCAGTTCATAGCAGCCAATGAGAAGTCTTCCAATACATCAGTTTTTAGTACAAATAAACGACAACGTTTGTTTGTTGAGTTTTGTTTTTGGTCAAAAAGACCGAAATCAACCYGAATTTATTTATTTATTGAGGTAATCCGTTTCCAAGTATTCTCACAAATAAATGATTTAAAAAAAGAGAGATGTATGTGATCGTGTCTCAATGTACAGTAATCCAGGTATGAAATTGTTATTTTTAAATACACTCTCTTTTTGGGCTTAGTTGTGGTCAATTTGTATAGTACAAATTATTATAATTATGTTCCCGTCCCCCGACAATCTGCTCCGACAGAAATGGTCCCGCGGCTGATTCTAGTTGCCTACCCCTGTAATACATTATAACTGCATCAACATAATACAGTATACTTGCAGGCTTTAAGTGAAGTGTTACCCTTCTATTTCTCCTTCAGTTCATAGCAGCCAATGATAAGCTGTGGTTCTGGCTGGAGGTCAACTCAGTTGTGGACTTCTTCACTGTTCCTCCTGTCTTCGTATCTGTCTACTTGAACAGGAGCTGGCTGGGTAAGGATAAACGTTTCTCTTTCTACATTTCTCTCCATTTCTCTACAATGACTCGGAGCAGTGTGAGAGTTATTTATATGGCAAAGTACTGTACCTGGAAAACTTAATGTCATGACAGCTCTAAGTTGCCATCTATTGGACATTCTTTGCACAGCGTCCTCTACAGGTTCAGCCTGGGAAACATACAATGGCCTGGATTGTATCATGGTTGACTTTTCTCAGTAGGCTATGCAGCAGTAGCGTGGTGACGCTATCGTTAGCATTGACTAGCTATACAGGATGATGAAAAAGTTTGAAATTGGCTTCTGTTATAATTAGCCGTTCTCTGCGCTCCCACTACATTATACTGTAGTTTGATATAAAAGAAGACAGAGCCCAGCCAACAGCGACTGTTCCTATAACATTAGGGAAAGTTGCAATGGAGTCGCCATTTGGTTTACATTTGAGAGATTTTATTTAGAATTTGAATTGCAAAAAAAAAAAAGGATAAAGTGTTTAGGGGGAAAAAGAGAAGTTGCCATTTTAACATTCTCAGAACGTCCCTACTAACGTTATTGGAATGCAGAGGTAACCAGAAATGGTTTACTGGGAGGTAGCTCTCGGGAGTCTTGAATCATCCTCTTTATTTCTGGACGTAGTTGAAAAAGGAAACTGGGAGGGAAGCCATTGTTTTGAGATGGCCTAGATTTCCCTCTCCGCACCGTGAATATGCATTCATAAATTATTTATGTGTTTATCTATTCATACTGGGGAAGCCAGTGAGATTAAAAAATCACTTTGAGGGAGAATGTGTCAGATAACACAGAAGAATACACCCCCGAACAGCCCACTCACGTCACATTTTGTTTGTGTAGAGGCGGACGGACACGTTCTGTACGTCAGACAGTGTATTTTAGGGTCATCTGGTTATAAACGGTCCCACACACACACACCACGTGTGTGAAATAGARTGTGTGTTTGCGCTAGCGTACATTACATGTTTGTTTATTGCTGTGTGATTGTGTGTTGATGTGTTTAAGTGTGTGTTACGTAGCAACAGCTATGACTGTCCCAGCGATCCATTTATTTATTTATTTTATTMAACATTTATTTAACTAGGCAAGTCAGTTAAGAACACATTTTTATTTACAATGACGGCCTACCAAAAGGCCTCCTGCGGGGACGGGGGCTGGGATTAAAAATACAATAAAATAAAAATTTTGGACAAAACACACATCATGACAAGAGAGACAACTCAACACTGCATAAAGAGAGACAACTCAAAACACTGCATAAAGAGAGACCTAAGACAACAACGTAGTATGACAGTAACACATGACAACACAGCATGGTAGCAACACAACATGACAACAACATGGCGGCAGCACAACATGACAACAACATGGCGGCAGCACAACATGACAACCACATGGCAGCAACACAACAAGGCAGCTGCACAACATGGTAGCAGCACAAAACATGGTACAAACATTATTGGGCACAGACAACAGCACACAGGGCAAGAAGGTAGAGACAACAATGCATCACACAATCCATTGACTGGGTCTACACCAGAAAACACTGTGCCTTAACTCTCTCTCCTTCGCTGTGTGTGTTTGTGTGCGTGTGTGCGTGTGTGTGTGTGTGTGTGTGTGTGTGTGTGTGTGTGTGTGGTGTTGTGTGTGTGTGTGTGTGTGTGTGTGTGTGTGTGTGTGGTGTGTGTGTGTGTGATAGGCCTATACGGTGCTATAGTGCCATGCAGGTCAAATCTCCATTATCAACTGGTTTGATATTCAGAGGGGCCTCTAACTAGGGTATCAGGGTATTAGGCCAGGGTATTATTAGATGGAGCTGTTACTGACATATCAGAGGTCTTGGCAGGAAATGCAGAAGGTATGAAATTATAGCATCAATGACAATGATTGACAACAGGGAGGATTCCCAATTATAGCAGATAGTTCCAATGCTTGATTGATCTGTATGTTATGTACAGTGTATTATCAGGATCAGGTTTAAGTATGTAATATTACATCAGGACTCAGGGTTAAGCGTAGTATTACATCAGCTCTGTGAGTACGTATATTACATCATCCAGAGTCTGTACTTATGACTGGTGTAGATTAGCTAGTATCATGCTAGTATAGTTACTAATATTCCAGACTCTTGGTTAGGTTAGTGTTAGATTACCAGACTCGGGTAGATACTGCTAATTCATCAGACTCTCAGGGTTAGAGTTAGCTGTAGATATTACATCAGACCTCAGGTTAGAGTTAGCTGTAGATATTAATAGTCAGTTATTTGCTGTAGTAACAGTTAGGTTAGTTAGCTGTAGATTATTACATCAGACTTCTAGGGTTAGAGTTTAGCTGTAGATATTACATCAGACTCTTAGGGTTAGAGTTAGCTGAGATGGAACGTTATTCGTATGGGTAAAAATAAGTGGCGTCGATCTGGCCCTTAGCGTC